>NC_057814.1:591976924-592129221 GCF_018294505.1 Triticum aestivum | reverse complement strand
TATAAACACAATTGATAATTGATCTCTTAGCCGTGTGCGGTGCCCCCCTCCACCATATTACACCTCGATAATATCACAGCGGTGCTTAGGCGAAGCCCTGCGTCGGTAGAACATCATCATTATCACCACGCCGCCATGCTGACGAAACTCTCCCTCAACACTCGGCTGGATCGGAGTTCGAGGGACGTCATCAAGCTGAACGTGTGCTGAACTCGGAGGTGCCGTACGTTCGGTACTTGATCGGTCGGATCATGAAGACGTACGACTACATCAACCGCGTTGTGTTAACGCTTCCTCTTTCGGTCTACGAGGGTACGTGGACAACACTCTCCCCTCTCGTTGCTATGCATCACCATGATATTGCGTGTGCGTAGGAATTTTTTTGAAATTACTACCTTCACCAACAGTGGCATCTAAGCCAGGGTTTATGCGTTGATGTTATATGCACGAGTAGAACAGAAGTGAGTTGTGGGCGATATAAGTCATACTGCTTACCAGCATGTCATATTTTGGTTCAGCGGTATTGTGAGATGAAGCGGCCCGGACCGACATTACGCGTACGCTTACGCGAGACTGGTTTCACCGTTGCGAGCACTCGTTGCTTAAAGGTGATTGGCGGGTGTCTGTCTCTCTCACTTTAGTTGAACCGAGTGTGGCTACGCCCGGTCCTTGCGAAGGTTAAACAGCACCAACTTGACAAACTATCGTTGTGGTTTTGATGCGTAGGTAAGAACGGTTCTTGCTAAGCCCGTAGCAGCCACGTAAAACTTGCAACAACAAAGTAGAGGACGTCTAACTTGTTTTTGCAGGGCATGTTGTGATGTGATATGATCAAGACATGATGCTGAATTTTATTGTATGAGATGATCATGTTTTGTAACCGAGTTATCGGCAACTGGCAGGAGCCATATGGTTGTCGCTTTATTGTATGCAATGCAATCGCCATGTAATTGTTTTACTTTATCGCTAAGCGGTAGTGATAGTCGTAGAAGCAATAGTTGGCGAGGCGACAACGATGCTACGATGGAGATCAAGGTGTCGCGCCGGTGAAAATGGTGATCATGACGGTGCTTCAGAGATGGAGATCACAAGCACAAGATGATGATGGCCATATCATATCACTTATATTGATTGCATGTGATGTTTATCTTTTATGCATCTTATCTTGCTTTGATTGATGGTAGCATTATAAGATGATCTCTCACTAAATTTCAAGATAAAAGTGTTCTCCCTGAGTATGCACCGTTGCCAAAGCTCATCGTGCCCAGACACCACGTGATGATCGGGTGTGATAAGCTCCACGTCCATCTACAACGGGTGCAAGCCAGTTTTGCACACGCAGAATACTCAGGTTAAACTTGACAAGCCTAGCATATGCAGATATGTCCTCGGAACACTGAGACCGAAAGGTTGAGCGTGAATCATATAGTAGATATGATCAACATAGTGATGTTCACCATTGAAAACTACTCCATTTCACGTGATGATCGGTTATGGTTTAGTTGATTTGGATCACGTAATCACTTAGATGATTAGCGGGATGTCTATCTAAGTGGGAGTTCTTAAGTAATATGATTAATAGAACTTAAATTTATCATGAACTTAGTACCTGATAGTATCTTGCTTGTCTATGTTAATTGTAGATAGATGGCCCGTGCTGTTGTTCCGTTGAATTTTAATGCGTTCCTTGAGAAAGCAAAGTTGAAAGATGATGGTAGCAATTATACGGACTGGGTCCGTAACTTGAGGATTATCCTCATTGCTGCACAGAAGAATTACGTCCTGGAAGCACCGCTGGGTGCCAGGCCTGCTGCAAGAGCAGCACCAGAGGTTATGAACGTCTGGCAGAGCAAAGCTGATGACTACTCGATAGTTCAGTGTGCCATGCTTTACGGCTTAGAACCGGGTCTTCAACGACGCTTTGAACGTCATGGAGCATATGAGATGTTCCAGGAGTTGAAGTTAATATTTCAAGCAAATGCCCGGATTGAGAGATATGAAGTCTCCAATAAGTTCTACAGCTGCAAGATGGAAGAGAATAGTTCTATCAGTGAGCATATACTCAAAATGTCTGGGTATAACAATCACTTGATTCAACTGGGAGTTAATCTTCCGGATGATAGCGTCATTGGCAGAATTCTTCAATCACTGCCACCAAGCTACAAGAGCATCGTGATGAACTATAACATGCAAGGGATGAATAAGACAATTTCCGAGCTCTTCGCAATGCTAAAGGCAGCGGAGGTAGAAATCAAAAAGGAGCATCAAGTGTTGATGGTCAATAAGACCACTAGTTTCAAGAAAAAGGGCAAAGGGGAGAAGAAGGGGAACTTCAAGAAGAACAACAAGCAAGTTGCTGTTCAGGAGAAGAAACCCAAATCTGGACCTAAACCTGAGACTGAGTGCTTCTACTGCAAGCAGACTGGTCACTGGAAGCGGAACTGCCCCAAGTATTTGGCGGATAAGAAGGATGGCAAGGTGAACAAAGGTATATGTGATATACATGTTATTGATGTGTACCTTACCAGAGCTCGCAGTAGCACCTGGGGATTTGATATTGGTTCTGTTGCTAATATTTGCAACTCGAAACAGGGACTACGGATTAAGCGAACACTGGCCAAGGACGAGGTGACGATGCGCGTGGGAAACGGTTCCAAAGTCGATGTGATCGCCGTCGGCACGCTACCTCTACATCTACCTTCGGGATTGGTATTAGACCTAAATAATTGTTATTTGGTGCCAGCGTTGAGCATGAACATTATATCTGGATCTTGTTTGATGCGAGACAGTTATTCATTTAAATCAGAGAATAATGGTTGTTCTATTTATATGAGTAATATCTTTTATGGTCATGCACCCTTGAAGAGTGGTCTATTCTTAATGAATCTCGGTAGTAGTGACACACATATTCATATTGTCGAAGCCAAAAGGTGCAGAGTTGATAATGATAGTTCAACTTATTTGTGGCACTGTCGTTTAGGTCATATCGTGTAAAGCGCATGAAGAAACTCCATAATGATGGACTTTTGGAATCACTTGATTATGAATCACTTGGTACTTGCGAACCGTGTCTCATGGGCAAGATGACTAAAACACCATTCTCCGGAACTATGGAGAGAGCAACTAATTTGTTGGAAATCATACATACAGATGTATGTGGTCCGATGAATATTGAGGCTCGTGGCGGATATCATTATTTTCTCACCTTCACAGATGATTTGAGCAGATATGGGTATATCTACTTAATGAAACATAAGTCTGAAACATTTGAAAAGTTCAAAGAATTTCATAGCGAAGTTGAAAATCATCGTACCAAGAAAATAAAGTTTCTACGATCAGATCGTGGAGGAGAATATTTGAGTTACGAGTTTGGCCTACATTTGAAACAATGCGGAATAGTTTCACAACTCACGCTACCCGGAACACCACAACGTAATGGTGTGTCCGAACATCGTAATCATACTTTACTAGATCTGGTGCGATCTATGATGTCTCTTACTGATTTACCGCTATCGTTTTGGGGTTATGCTTAAGAGACGGCTGCATTCACTCTAAATAGGGCACCATCGAAATCCGTTGAGACGACGCCTTATGAACTATGGTTTGGCAAGAAACCAAAGTTGTCGTTTCTTAAAGTTTGGGGATGCGATGCTTATGATAAGCTCGAACCTAAATCGGAGAAATGTGTCTTCATAGGATACCCAAAGGAGACTGTTGGGTACACCTTTTATCACAGATCCGAAGGCAAGACATTCGTTGCTAAGAATGGATCCTTTCTAGAGAAGGGGTTTCTCTCGAAAGAAGTGAGAGGGAGGAAAGTAGAACTTGATGAGGTAACTGTACCTGCTCCCTTATTGGTAAGTAGATCATCACATAAACCAGTTTCTGCGACACCTACACCAATTAGTGAGGAAGTTAATGATAATGATCACGAAACTTCAGATCAAGTTATTACTGAACCTCGTAGGTCAACCAGATTAAGATCCGCACCAGAGTTGTACGGTAATCCTATTCTGGAGGTTATGTTACTAGACCATGACGAACCTACGAACTATGAAGAAGCGATGGTGAGCCCAGATTCCACAAAATGGCTTGAGGCCATGAAATCCGAGATAGGATCCATGTATGAGAACAAAGTATGGACTTTGGTTGACTTGCCCGATGATCGGCAAGCCATTGAAAATAAATGGATCTTCAAGAAGAAGACTGACGCTGACGGTAATGTTACTATCTATAAAGCTTGACTTGTTGCGAAAGGTTTTCGACAAGTTCAAGGGATTGACTACGATGAGACCTTCTCACCCGTAGCGATGCTCAAGTTTGTCCGAATCATGTTAGCAATTGCCGCATTTTATGATTATGAAATTTGGCAAATGGATGTCAAAACTGCATTCCTGAATGGATTTCTGGAAGAAGAGTTGTATATGATGCAACCGGAAGGTTTTGTCGATCCAAAGGGAGCTAACAAAGTGTGCAAGCTCCAGCGATCCAGTTATGGACTGGTGCAAGCCTCTCGGAGTTGGAATAAACGCTTTGATAGTGTGATCAAAGCTTTTGGTTTTATACAGACTTTTGGAGAAGCCTGTATTTACAAGAAAGTGAGTGGGAGCTCAGTAGCATTTCTGATATTATATGTGGATGACATATTGTTGATTGGAAATGATATAGAATTTCTGGATAGCATAAAGGGATACTTGAATAAGAGTTTGTCAATGAAAGACCTCGGTGAAGCTGCATATACATTGGGCATCAAGATCTATAGAGATAGATCAAGATGCTTAATTGGACTTTCGCAAAGCACATACCTTGACAAAGTTTTGAAGAAGTTCAAAATGGATCAAGCAAAGAAAGGGTTCTTGCCTATATTACAAGGTGTGAGATTGAGTAAGACTCAATGCCCGACCACTGCAGAAGATAGAGAGAAGATGAAAGATGTTCCCTATGCTTCAGCCATAGGCTCTATCATGTATGCAATGCTGTGTACCAGACCTGATGTGTGCCTTGCTATAAGTTTAGCAGGGAGGTACCAAAGTAATCCAGGAGTGGATCACTGGACGGCGGTCAAGAACATCCTGAAATACCTGAAAATGACTAAGAATATGTTTCTCGTTTATGGAGGTGACAAAGAACTCATCGTAAATGGTTACGTTGATGCAAGCTTTGACACTGATCCGGACGATTCTAAATCGCAAACCGGATACGTGTTTACATTGAACGGTGGAGCTGTCAGTTGGTACAGTTCTAAGCAAAGTGTTGTGGCGGGATCTACGTGTGAAAGGGAGTACATAGTTGCTTCGGAAGCAGCAAATGAAGGAGTATGGATGAAGGAGTTCATATCCGATCTAGGTGTCATACCTAGTGCATCGAGTCCAATAAAAATCTTTTGTGACAATACTGGTGCAATTGCCTTAGCAAAGGAATCCAGATTTCACAAGAGAACCAAGCACATCAAAAGACGCTTCAATTCCATCCGGGATTTAGTCCAGGTGGGAGACATAGAAATTTGCAAGATACATACGGATCTGAATGTTGCAGACCCGTTGACTAAGCCTCTTCCACGAGCAAAACATGATCAGCACCAAGACTCCATGGGTGTAAGAATCATTACTGTGTAATCTACATTATTGACTCTAGTGCAAGTGGGAGACTGAAGGAAATATGCCCTAGAGGCAATAATAAAGTTATTATTTATTTCCTTATATCATGATAAATGTTTATTATTCATGCTAGAATTGTATTAACCGGAAACATAATACTTGTGTGAATACATAGACAAACAGAGTGTCACTAGTATGCCTCTACTTGACTAGCTCGTTGATCAAAGATGGTTATGTTTCCTAGCCATAGACATGAGTTGTCATTTGATTAACGGGATCACATCATTAGGAGAATGATGTGATTGACTTGACCCATTCCGTTAGCTTAGCACTCGATCGTTTAGTATGTTGCTATTGCTTTCTTCATGACTTATACATGTTCCTATGACTATGAGATTATGCAACTCCCGTTTACCAAACGTCACAACGTAACTGGGTGATTATAAAGGTGCTCTACAGGTGTCTCCAAAGGTACTTGTTGGGTTGGCGTATTTCGAGATTAGGATTTGTCACTCCGATTGTCGGAGAGGTATCTCTGGGCCCACTCAGTAATGCACATCACTATAAGCCTTGCAAGCATTGTGACTAATGAGTTAGTTGCGGGATGATGTATTACGGAACGAGTAAAGAGACTTGCCGGTAACGAGATTGAACTAGGTATCGAGATACCGACGATCGAATCTCGGGCAAGTAACATACCGATGACAAAGGGAACAACGTATGTTGTTATGCGGTCTGACCGATAAACATCTTCGTAGAATATGTGGGAGCCAATATGAGCATCCAGGTTCCGCTATTGGTTATTGACCGGAGAGGTGTCTCGGTCATGTCTACATAGTTCTCGAACCCGTACGGTCCGCACGCTTAACGTTACGATGACAGTTATATTATGAGTTTATATGTTTTGATGTACCGAAGGTTGTTCGGAGTCCCGGATGTGATCACGGACATAACGAGGAGTCTCGAAATGGTCGAGACATAAAGAGTGATATATTGGAAGCCTATGTTTGGATATCGGAAGTGTTCCGGGGGAAATCGGGATTTTTCCGGAGTACCGGGAGGTTACCGGAACCCCCCGGTAACTTAATGGGCCTTAGTGGGCCTAGGTGGAAGAGAGGAGAGGAGGCCAGGGCAGGGCCGCACGCCCCTCCCCCCTAGTCCGAATAGGACAAGGAGAGGGGGGCGGCGCACCCCTTTCCTTCCTCCCCTCCACCTCTTCCCCCTCTCTCTCCTAGTCCAACATGGAAAAGGGGGGAGTCCTACTCCCGGTAGGAGTAGGACTCCTCCTGGCGCGCCTCTCCCCTTTGGCCGGCCGAACCCCCCCTTGCTCCTTTGTATACGGGGGCAGGGGGGCACCTCCATAGATACAATTGATAATTGATCTCTTAGCCATGTGCGGTGCCCCCCTCCACCATATTACACCTCGATAATATCGTAGTGGTGCTTAGGCGAAGCCCTGCGTCGGTAGAACATCATCATTTTCTCCACGCCGTCGTGCTGACGAAACTCTCCCTCAACACTCGGGTGGATCGGAGTTCGAGGGACGTCATCGAGCTGAACGTGTGCTGAACTCGGAGGTGTCGTACGTTCGGTACTTGATCGGTCGGATCGTGAAGACGTACGACTACATCAACCGCGTTGTGTTAACGCTTCCGCTTTCGGTCTACGAGGGTACGTGGACAACACTCTCCCCTCTCGTTGCTATGCATCACCATGATCTTGCATGTGCGTAGGAATTTTTTTGAAATGACTACGTTCCCCAACACTAACTTCCACTTTTCTGAATCCAATTGGAACTTTAATGGCAAAACAGGTTAGCCCAAGATCAAAGAGCGAGGTCCCCATGGACGTTGCATCATCCCACAGCAGTGGCACCGGCCCAATCGTGCATTATGAATTGCCAACTGCTGATGCTCTAGAGGCTAAACTAGTGGTAGAAAGAGATTCTGCTTCTGCACTTAGAGATGAAGTTGACATGTTGAGGAAGCAAACAGCACAATCAAAAGCAGTACTCAAGACAACCATTAAATATTTGGTGGATTTCAAAACGAAGCAAGCTGAGACTGACCAGATTGTTAAGGTCCTGAAGGAAAAAAGGAAATTAAATTCCTACTTGGTAAATCATAGGTGAAATGTTCTTTCCATAGTTGAATAACCTTTGTGTTGTCTGTTCATGTAATCAATCAAACCATTTGTTTTAGAGATCATGTAATAATTGTTTTTTTTTGTTTTTTGGTTTGTAATTATTTGAGCAGAAGTTTGTATTAATTGATAAGACTCGGAGACATTTCATTTGGATTGCTGTGCCAGACCTACAAATATGCCAATCGGGCTGAATGTGCATTCAGCAATAGTAGTAGTATAGATGGACCATAAGTGGCACGCATCGGAAAGGGCCAAGATGCTGGCTAAAAAAAGGTTGCTGTTGTAGCCAAAAAAAAGTACAGCGGCTTGGCTTACGTATGTTAGTTGACATTATTGATCCATATACTCTATAAGTGTTTATATGTCTGTTAGTTCTGTACATTCTTGGTTGATTGACTCGGTATTTGAATCTTGATACATCGCTTGTGTACATATCTAAATGGGAGTACACATTACGCTGCGTGTGACATTTGAGTTGGACATCTTGATACATCTTCGTCGTCCTTTTGAAGATATATAAAAACACATAGAATGGTTTATAAAGATTCATATAGGAATACAAAATGGATTCGAATTTAGTTGCCAGGGTAAACGTGGATGCTTATTGTCCCAAAATTCGAAAGAAGCAGCAAAATGTTCACTCCCACGTCGGCTGCCCGAAGCCAAGTGTTTGGGAGATGGAAATTACTGTCTATCCATTACACGGACAATCCATCGGCCCGATTTCCACTGCTCTAAATAGGGGTAGGTTAGTAACTTCAATTAGACGTGACACGACCGCCTCTATGCCCATTCCGACACGGTGGGCGTTAAACATGGGCGGCAAAACTCATTTGATTCAAGCTCGTCCGAAAGACCTCTGTTTCTCCCTCCATTCCCCAATCATACACGGTGGGCGGCAAAACAAACTCGACTCGGCCGAAATCGATGTGGGCAAATATTTTCAATATGGGCAGGTTTGTAACTTCACTCAGACGTGACACAACCGCCCTACCTGTCAGCCCCGTTCATACACCGTGGGCGCCAACCATGGGCGCCAACCACCCTCTCCTCGCCCGAAATCGCTCTGGGCAAATATTGGCGAGATGCAAGATTACCGTCCTATCCCCAACCGACGAGACGTCCAAACGGGGGCTAAGTTTGTAACTTTCCCATATTTCAGACAGGCACGTCCCAAAAACATGGTTCCCCGTACCTCTCCCTCCATTTTCCCATTCATACACCGTCCGCGCTAGAACACCCCATCCCCACACCAGCCTCCGTCCGCCACCCCATCCATCGCCGCCGTCCTCCACCACATCCATCGCCACCGTCCTCCACCATGCCGGAGCGCCTACCAAGACCGCGTCGTCCACTGCTAGAGATGGACGTTTCTCATCCACGACGACGGACCAATAGCCTTGCATCGCGTCCTCTCGCTTCATCGGCGCCGTCGTCCTCTTTGTCGGGGCCGCTCACACGACCTTCTCTTCCACCGCAACGGGACTTATCCCCCGATGCACCCGTCTACCGTCGCTGATCTTCTTCAACGCCACCGACAGCCATCGCACCCCCGATGCCTACACGGCGCCGCAAGAGAGGTGGTACTTCATATCTCCTCAACTTTTTGATCTCAACCAGAAAATAGATCTTAACTTGGTTACTCTACTTTCTTTTCAGCTCTTAGAATTTAGTTCTTAGTTCGAAGCAAACAATGGATGCTAAATATCATTTCTCCGGTTTGCAGCTTCAAATCTGCCATGGCACAGCCATAATACGGTTTAATTGATCATGCTTAGGGTTTAATTGATCATGTTGGTTCCATGGTGGTTTCCTTAATAGAAATCGGAGGGGAAACCCTCTTTTGCTAAAAAAATATGCTTAGAGTTTCCCCCTTTTATGATCACTATACGATCAGAATACGTGCTTTGTGTCATAATAACACTGCTCCACTCATCAAGCTAAACAAGCTTAGTTGTTCAAATACGAATCTGATATTATAAAAACAGAGTTGTTTAATTGGTCAGCTAAATGTTCCTAAATTAGTTTCGAAAATGCATGTTCGCCGCTCTGGTGTGTATCTCTAAAGGGTGCCCACGGTGGGCTGGCCCACCCTGGGATTTTGGGTCGTCCCAGGCCCCGATTCCCCTCTATTCTGCTGCGTCCTTCCGATCTCTACTCACCCCCAGCCGCCTGCCTTGCCGGTGGCTTGCCGTCCCGGGACGGCATGACTCTAGGAGGAGACGTCGGACTAATAGGAGGCCAGGAGCCGCTCGCCCAACAGCGTCACCGCTGCCCCGGCGCGCCGCCGTGCCTACCTTCCCAGTCCGTTCAGGGCTCAGGCGTGCAGCACCCACCAAGCCAACCCGATTTATCCTGAGATACGTCCTCAACACTCAGCAGCCACTCCTCATCACCCATTTTCTAATTGATTCATTACTCATTAGGCAGGACTATCATTACGGTTTGTTGTGTGCTCAGTGCTACCTACACTTAATGGTTCAGATGTATTTCGGTAATCTTTAGTACCTCTAAAGTTCACAGGGTTTTCAAAATTCCGGCCCTCGGAACAGAAACTAGTCATTTTGGATTGTTGGTCGTAGTGACATTGACCCAGATTACTACTGCAAGTCAGGTTTGTTGACAATTTTACTTGTCTTTCTTACTCATTCGATATAATATCCAATTATTCACGTCGATTAGTTGCAAACAATAAGTGCTAGACAAACTTGTTCATTCAGATTTTGGACGGTCTCTTACTGCAGTTACAATTCTGCATACTTGTCCTAGTAAGCTCACAAGTAAATGATTGATTCACTACATCTATGCTTGCCTTTTCATATTTTTTGTCAATATTATTTTAGGGTGGACCACCCTGTTTCTAAATACTGGAACCGTAGACATGAATGAATAGTATTTCTCTATGTGATCTCTTCCATCATGTGTGGGTAACGAACACTGCATTGTATAGAAAGAAAGTGTCATTTCCAGCTTTTACATAGGTTTCGATCTTTTACATGGAATACAATCTGCCTACTTGCTTTGTGTCGCACTACCAACACTCCACCCTTCAAGCTAAACATTACGCCACTCATAATTGCTTAGTTTATTTGTTCAAATACGAATTTCATATGATTCTAATGTTCCTACTTCAGTTTTGAAATGTGTGCCTGCCTGTTATAGAGACATAAGGGGTTTGTATTTCTGTGTGTGGTCTGGTCAGCACGGTTGGGGAGGTGAACTTTGCATATGCAGGGGTTTATAGGGAGACACTCTCCGAGTTGAATCTGCAATGCATTCCATAGATAATCTGACTACCTTTTATGTTTTCATGAATCTCAGATTCTGAACAGCATCATAATGATTATGAGCTTGCGCGCATGAAAAGAATAAAGCAGAACAATGCCATGGCTGTCAAACTTGGCATTAAGGGACTGAAATCAAGTCTGGATGCAATGCAATGCAAACGCTCTCCACCTATAGATTCATGCTCAGAATATGATCCTAACAGTGATTCTGAGCTAGAGGGAGACCTAAGTCAATGTAGCTCCCTAGTGGAGGAGTCAGAGGAAGATGCCCTATCTTATTCACCCATCAAGGTACTTGCTCTAACTTTCCAAGGTTACATTGCTCGCACATATCTTGCAACTGATGCTTTGCATTGCTTCTACTTTGTTGAACTGCCATTAGCTTAGTTTACACATCGTGTATGTGAATACGCCCTGCCTATCCATTTTCAGTACATATTCCATCTGTCATCATACCATATTTATCCATTCAAATGTTGTTCTTGTGTATCAGACGTTCAAAAGGAAGAGGGCGATTGCTAATCGTGGAGGAGCACAAGCAAAGTATTTGGAAAAGGTAGTGGCTCCTGATAAATCAAATAGCCCATTAGGTGTAGTTGCAATATCACCTGACCCACAAAATACCCCAACTCTAGCAGACTCTAGCCCTACTACATTGGTCATTTCTGATGCCCCAACTCGGCATACCCCAACTGCAGCAAACAGTATGATTATGCCAGTTGACATAGCACCAGCTGTACGATGCAAAACCCCCATTCCAGCAAAGAGTACACCAAATCCAGTTGCCAAATCCCTTTTCGAACCAGAGAGAGCCCCAATTGCAGCAAATAGGACCCCTGTTCCATTTCTTCCTAGTTTAGAAGACGAAGCTTATGTTGTTGTCAGGAACTTTGTGCGCATCTTTCCTTCATGGAAAGATTATACCGTGGACACAGAACAATTTCCAGTCTTCCTCCGCAACTTACGCGTAAGTAATGTACTAATGTTATTCATGGTCATTACTGCATATGTTTCTGCTGACAGAAGACACAAGATTTCATTCTTTTAAATAGGCGAGGAGCAAACTGGATTGTGATGACGAGCAAGGGTTGGTTGCGCTTTTCAAGCACTCGTTGATGAAGTATCGTTCCTACCTGAGGCAAGCGCACTTCGATGGCAAGCCTCTGAACGAAATTTCTGTAAAGTCTCCGGTGCTACATTTATCCGATGGTGACTGGAATAATCTTGTTACACATTGGTCTCGGCTGCAGCGTAAGGTACTGTCTATGATATCACATCACAATTTGAACTACATTTCTGCATTTGCCTTAATGTCTCACTTGTACGAAAACTGTTAGCAGAAGAACATTCGTTCTCAAGGGACCACAGAATCTCGCAACTATACTGCACACTGCATTGCTCTTGTGAGTACCTCTTGCCCTGTATGACCATACTTACTTTCATAGCTGTTTGATTATGTAGCATCACTGCACATGTTAGCCTCGTAATCGTCCATTTGGTGGACATTATAAGATCCGTATGGACTCTTACATCAATTTAGAATCAACCCAATGCTTTTGAAGAGGTTTAGCTCTGTAGTCCTCTTGTAAGGACTGAACGTGGTCTATCACTGTACTTACATTAACAGCTACTCCCTCCGTCCCATAATATAAGAACGTTTTGTACAGTACACCAGTGTTCAAAATACTCTTGTATTATGGGAAGAGGAATTGGTTCATTTTGTAGCATTCTGCATCTTATCTCCCTCGCCCACCATTTACTAAAAAAGATCAGATCTATATTTAATCTTACCAACAAGTAGAATACACAGACAATGCCAGTGCAGAAGTGTAGCCCATTGCTCTTGTCAATACATTTTGTCCTGTAACGCTTGTACTTCCAGGGATTGGTAGTTGATTATGTAGCATCAATCTGCATCTTATCTTCATTATCCTCTATCCCTTCCAGTATTATCATATCTATAATTACTCTCTACAAAATGTAGAGTACAGGTAATGCTTATGAAGAAGATCATGTGCTGAAATTCTTGAGTTATCCTTCCCTTTACATGGAGAAGGGTATTATAAAGCCGGTGTTAACTGTTAATGTAAGTCAGTCCTTCTAAAGCCTTTATCCTCAACTGCTGTTTAATTTGCTCATACTCCCTATCGTTTACTGCTGTTTAGTTTGCTGTTTCTACCAAAATGCATGTTCGTAAGAACCGTAAGTTCTAAGTTTTACTTGTAAAACCAAATTCCTTATTCATACCATGCACATTACTTAATACTCCCTATATGTATGCTTGTTTTTGTGGATCTATAATCCAGTGTGTGGTGAAGCAGCCCACGTTTGCACCTTGTCATCTCCTGTTTTATCTTACTGATGTGGCTGATGATATGAACAACATGCCATGCACATTATCCAAAATAGATACAATGATTTTCTTTGCCCTTCATCTATGCTTGTTATGTTGACATGGTAATCCAGTAGTGTGGTGAAGCTCCCCGCATTATGAACAATGCCAAATTATGCTATTGATATTTTGAACTTACTCTTTATTTTCTAATTTGAAATTGGATAGAATTGACAGAACAGTTATCATCTTTGTTTATACACGTGCAAAACCTGTCATCTCTCTGCTTTGTTTCAGGGTGATATGCCTGATGGCATGCACAAGTCTGCTGAAGGCTGTGAGACAAACCCAACATATATTGCAGCAAAGAAGGCAAAACATCTTGAAGATTGCGAGACAACCCCAAAGTCTTGTCTTGATGCAGTGTTCAAGTTACTTGAGACTAACAGTCAGACAAGCTCACAGAATTCGTTGTCTGAATCAGTTCGACTTCTTCAGTCCCAAGTTCTAGCAGAAAGGCATTCTGCAACTCAACTTTGACTTGAAGTCCTATCTCTAAGAAAGATTGCGGAGAACACCAATGAGAACCTCATCGCTAAACAGCTACACCTGAAAGCTATGACCGACATGCTAGGCCGGTCTCACAGCCTTGCTTAGCAGCTTGCGCAGCAGTTCCCCCGCAAGGCTAACCTTTCTTGAACTGTCTTGGAAGTGGTCTCGGTTCAGTATTATTTTGTTACACTGCAATGGTGCCCAGGTTTTGTAATCTGCTTCTTCGTTGCGCTTTATGATCACTGGTGGCGAACTTCGATGCCCAGTGGATGTAATATACCTTAAATCCTTTATTGTATAGTGTAGGTTTATTCTTAGTTACTATGCCGTAATTTCTTTATTGTATAGAGTAGGTTGTTCTTAATTCCTACTAGTTACTGCCATCATTCGCTATCTGAAAAAAAATCTGATGTAGTCGACCGGACCGAAACATTCGACTCTAACGAGCCAGGTTTTTAGCGGGCCGCAATTGGGCCGGCCTGCGTCTTTCTTGGGCCCGAATGATTGGGGCCTTCACACATTGCGCCAGGCCCAAACTTACACCGGCCTATATTTTAGTTGGGCCTTTTGTCGACCCAGCGCTTAGTTTGGCCCAGGTAGCGTTGGGCCATTAACAGGCTGAATATTGTACTGGCCTGTTATGGCCGAGATGAAACCACGGGCCTTTAGTAGGCCAAAATGCATGTTGGGCCTCAATTTTCACTAGTCGTCGACGGGCCTTCAGCAGGCCGAAATGTAGACCGGGCCGTTTTGGGCCTAGTTAGCTCACGGGCCGTTACCAGGCCGAAACATATCTCGGGCCTTAGTTGGCCCACTAATATCATGGGCCTTTAAGAGGCCGAAAGCTTAGCACAGGCATAAACGGGCCGAATTACGCGACAGGCCTTTAACAGGCCCAAAGTCACATTGGGCTTAACTGTTGCCACCTTTAGCACGGGCCGTTAGTGGGCCCGATGTCCCGTCGGACCATATATGGCCCATGGGCAGCACACGCCATTCCCAGGCCGAAAGTCACACCGGGCTGAAATGGGCCCATGTCTACATCAGGCCTCTAACAGGCCGGAAGTCACTGGGCTGTAGTTGGGCCCAGATATTCGGCGAACAATTAACGGGCCAGATCTGGCTTCGGGCCGCAAATGGGCCCAAATTTTGGGCGAACAATTAACGGGCCAGATCTGGCTTCGGGCCGTAAATGGGCCCAAATATTAGGCGAACAATTAACGGGCCAGATCTGGCTTCGTGCCGTAAATGGGCCTTTATTAAGTAGACCATTATTGGGCTGGCCCACTAGTACCTGATTAAGTTCTACGGGCCTTTGACTGGGCCGGCCTTTTTAACCTATATGGGCCTCTGTTGGGCCCGGCCTCGTGTCGACGTATCACAGGCATGTCTCCTCCAATGGACGGGCGACATCTGGCCCACTGACGAGCTGACAGGTGGTCCCTTCGGCCAATCAGAATTTTACACGTGGAAATTTCCCATTGGTCAGGGTTGTTAATGGGTTATCGGATCCAAAATCCGACCTGATAGCTTAACGGCGTTCCGTTACGGTGGATGCCACGTGTCGGTCACCCTTGATGAAAGCACTTCTGTGACGCGCGATTTATCATCATGGAAGTGGACACTTCCGTGATGATAATTTTGGTAATGTCATGGAACAATTCTACTACAGCACAGGTATGACTATCTTGATTCGGTCATAAAATCGTCATGGATGTACATGCATGACAAAAAACGCGACCTACTGTGACAAACACGTATCATCGCAGAAGTGTATTTTTTGTAGTGTTGGCAGAGGAGCGAAAGCCTGCTGGTCCATCGCTCAGCATCTCCATCCGCTGATCAAACAAGGAAATCTGCGCGAAGAGATCGTGGACGGTGATGGAGTTCTTGATGGCGCCGACCGCTGCCACGATGGGATCGTAGTCCCGATCAATGCCAACTAGGATGTAGTCCACCATCTCTGGATCCGTTACCGGACGCCGAACCACAGCTAGCTCGTCCCCGAGGCTTTTCATCTTAGCGATGAAGGCATTGCTTCACATGTTGCCTTTCTTGGTGTTGGAGATGGCCATCCTCAGATTGGTTATGCGGGATTATGACTGCGCAACGAATAATGTGGTAAGAGCAGTCCATAGATCGAAGGTACTATCCTTACCAATGACCTGCGCAAGGATTTCCTGAGAGAGAGAGAGTTCAGCAGGTAGCTCAGAACCTGCTGATCCTTCGACAACCACGGGCCGTGAAGGAAATATGCCCTAGAGGCAATAATAAAGTTATTATTTATATTTCCTTATATAATGATAAATGTTTATTATTCATGCTAGAATTGTATTAACCAGAAACTTAGTACATGTGTGAATACATAGACAAACAGAGTGTCACTAGTATGCCTCTACTTGACTAGCTCGTTGAATCAAAGATGGTTATGTTTCCTGACCATAGACATGAGTTGTCATTTGATTAACGGGATCACATCATTAGAGAATGATGTGATTGACTTGACCCATTCCGTTAGCTTAGCATTTGATCGTTTAATATATTGCTATTGCTTTCTTCATGACTTATACATGTTCCTATGACTATGAGATTATGCAACTCCCGAATACCGGAGGAACACTTTGTGTGCTACCAAACGTCACAACGTAACTGGGTGATTATAAAGGTGCTCTACAGGTGTCTCCGATGGTACTTGTTGAGTTGGCATAGATCGAGATTAGGATTTGTAACTTCGATTGTCGGAGAGGTATCTCTGGGCCCTCTCGGTAATGCACATCACTATAAGCTTGCAAGCAATGTGACTAATGAGTGAGTTGCGGGATGATGCAATACGGAACGAGTAAAGAGAATTGCCGGTAACGAGATTGAACTAGGTATTGAGATACCGACGATCGAATCTCGGGCAAGTAACATTACCGATGACAAAGGGAACAACGTATGTTGTAATGCGGTTTGACCGATATAGATCTTCGTAGAATATGTAGGAGCCAATATGAGCATCCAGGTTCCGCTTTGACCGGAGACGTGTCTCGGTCATGTCTACATAGTTCTCGAACCAGTAGGGTCCGCACGCTTAATGTTCAGTGACGATCGGTATTATGAGTTTATGTGTTTTGATGTACCGAAGATAGTTCGGAGTCCCGGATGTGATCACGGACATGACGAGGAGTCTTGACATGGTCGAGACATAAATATTGATATATTGGACGACTATATTTGGACACTGGATGAATTCCGGGGGTCACCGGATATTTATCGGAGTGCCGGGGGTTATCGGAACCCCCGAGGGATATAATGGGCCAACATGGGCCTTGTGGGAGAGAGAGGAGAGTGCCTAGGGCTGGCCGCCCCCCCCCCCCCCTTGGGATTCCAAATTGGACAAGGAGGGGGGCGCCCCCCCCCTCTTTCCTCCTTCTCTCCCTCTCCTTCCTTCCCCCCTTCCTCCTTCCTAGTTGGACTAGGAAAGGGAGCCCTACTCCCACTAGGAGGAGGACTCCCCCCTCTCCTTGGCGCGCCCCAAGGCCGGCTGGCCTCCCCCTTGCTCCTTTATATATGGGGGCAGGGGGGCACCCTAGGACACACAAGTTGATTGTTCCAAGCCATGTGCGGTGCCCCCCTCCACCATATTCCACCTCGGTCATATCGTTGCAGTGCTTAGGCGAAGCCCTGCGCCGGTAGCTTCATCATCACCGTCATCAAGCCGTCGTGCTGACGAAGCTCTTCCCCGACACTCTGCTGGATCGTGAGTTCGTGGGACGTCACTGTGCTGAACGTGTGCAGATCGCGGAGGTGTCGTACCTTTTGTTCTAGGATCGGTCGATCGCGAAGACGTACGACTACATCAACCGCGTTATCATAATGCTTCCACTTACAGTCTACGAGGGTACGTAGACAACACTCTCCCCTCTCGTTGCTATGCATCACCATGATCTTGCGTGCGCATAGGAATTTTTTTGAAATTACTACGTTCTCCAACAGTGGCATCCATGCCAGGTTTATGCGTAGATGTTATATGCACGAGTAGAACACAAGTGAGTTGTGGGCGACACTAGTCATACTGCTTACCAGCATGTCATACTTTGATTCGGCGGTATTGTTGGACGAAGCGGCCCGGACCGACATTACGCGTACGCTTACGCGAGACTGGTTCTACCAACGTGCTACGCACACAGGTGGCTGGCGGGTGTCAATTTCTCCAACTTTAGTTGAATCGAGTATGTCTACGCCCTGTCCTTGTTGAAGGTAAAAACAACACATACTTGATGAAGTATCATTGTGGTTTTGATGCGTAGGTAAGAACGGTTCTTGCTCAGCCCGTAGCAGCCACGTAAAACTTGCAACAACAAAGTAGAGGACGTCTAACTTGTTTTTGCAGGGCATGTTGTGATGTGTTATGGTCAAGACATGATGCTAAATTTTATTGTATGAGATGATCGTGTTTTGTAACAGAGTTATCGCCAACTGGCAGGAGCCATATGGTTGTCGCTTCATTGTATGAAATGCAATCGCCATGTAATTGTTTTACTTTATCACTAAGCGGTAGTGATAGTCGTAGAAGCAATAGTTGGCGAGACGACAACGATGCTATGATGGAGATCAAGGTGTCGCGCCGGTGACGCTGGTGATCATGACGGTGCTTTGGAGATGGAGATCAAAGGCACAAGATGATGATGGCCATATCATATCACTTATATTGATTGCCTGTCATGTTTATCATTTATGCATCTTATTTTGCTTAGATCGACGGTAGCATTATAAGATGATCTCTCACTAAATCAAGGTACAAGTGTTCTCCCTGAGTATGCACCGTTGCGAAACTTCGTCGTGCCGAGATACCACGTGATGATTGGGTGTGATAAGCTCTACGTTCACATACAACGGGTGCAAGCTAGTTTTGCACATGCAGAATACTCGGGTTAAACTTGACGAGCCTAGCATATGCAGATATGTCCTGGGAAAACTGAGACCGAAAGGTCGAGCGTGAATCATATAGTAGATATGATCAAAATAGTGATGTTCACCATTGAAAACTACTCCATCTCACATGATGATCGGACATGGTTTAGTTGATATGGATCACGTGATCACTTAGATGATTAGAGAGATGTCTATCTAAGTGGGAGTTCTTTAATAATTTGATTAATTGAACTTAATGAACTTAGTACCTGATAGTATTTTGCATGTCTATGTTGTTGTAGATAGATGGCCCGTGTTGTTGTTCCGTTGAATTTTAATGCGTTCCTAAAGAAAGCTAAGTTGAAAGATGATGGTAGCAACTACATGGACTGGGTCCGTAACTTGAGGATTATCCTCATTGCTGCACAGAAGAATTACGTCCTGGAAGCACCGCCAGGTGCCAAACCCGCTGCAGGAGCAACGCCAGATGTTATGAACGTCTGGCAGAGCAAAGCTGATGACTACTCGATAGTTCAGTGTGCCATGCTTTACGGCTTAGAACCGGGACTTCAACAACGTTTTGAACGTCATGGAGCATATGAGATGTTCCAGGAGTTGAAGTTAATATTTCAAGAAAATGCCCGGATTGAGAGATATGAACTCTCCAATAAGTTCTACAGCTGCAAGATGGAGGAGAATAGTTCTGTCAGTGAGCATATACTCAAAATGTCTGGGTATAACAATCACTTGATTCAACTGGGAGTTAATCTTCCGGATGATAGTGTCATTGACAGAATTCTTCAATCACTGATGAACTATAACATGCAAGGGATGGATAAGACAATTCCTGAGCTCTTCGTAATGCTAAAGGCTGCGGAGGTAGAAATCAAGAAGGAGCATCAAGTGTTGATGGTCAACAAGACCACCAGTTTCATGAAAAAGGGTAAAGGGAAGAAGGGGAACTTCAAGAAGAATGGCAAGCAAGTTGCTGCTCAAGTGAAGAAGCCCAAGTCTGGACCTAAGCTTGAGACTGAGTGCTTCTACTGCAAAGGGACTGGTCACTGGAAGCGGAACTGCCCCAAGTATTTGGCGGATAAGAAGGATGGCAAGGTGAACAAAGGTATATGTGATATACATGTTATTGATGTGTACCTTACTGATCCTCGTAGTAGTGCCTGGGTATTTGATACTGGTTCTGTTGCTAATATTTGCAACTCGAAACAGGGACTACAGATTAAGCGAAGATTGGCTAAGGACGAGGTGACGATGCGCGTGGGAAATGGTTCCAAAGTTGATGTGATCGCGGTCGGCACACTACCTCTACATTTACCTTAGAGATTAGTTTTAGACCTGAATAATTGTTATTTGGTGCCAGCGTTGAGCATGAACATTATATCTGGATCTTGTTTGATGCGAGATGGTTATTCATTTAAATCGGAGAATAATGGTTGCTCTATTTATATGAGTAATCTCTTTTATGGTCATGCACCCTTCAAGAGTGGTCTATTTATACTGAATCTCGATAGTAGTGATACACATATTCATAATATTGAAGCTAAAAGATGCAGAGTTGATAATGATAGTGCAACTTATTTGTGGCACTGTCGTTTAGGTCGTATTGGTATAAAGCGCATGAAGAAACTCCATTCTGATGGACTTTTGGAATCACTTGATTATGAATCACTTGGTACTTGCGAACCATGCCTCATGGGCAAGATGACTAAAACGCCGTCCTCCGGAACAATGGAGCGAGCAACAGATTTGTTGGAAATCATACATACTAATGTATGTGGTCCGACGAATGTTGAGGCTCGCGGCGGGTATTGTTATTTTCTCACCTTCACAGATGATTTGAGAAGATATGGGTATATATACTTGATGAAACATAAGTCTGAAACATTTGAAAAGTTCAAAGAATTTCAGAGTGAAGTAGAGAATCATCGTAACAAGAAAATAAAGTTTCTACGATCTGATCGTGGAGGAGAATATTTGAGTTACAAGTTTGGTCTTCATTTGAAACAATGCGGAATAGTTTCGCAAGTCACGCCACCCGGAACACCACAGCGTAATGGTGTGTCCGAACGTCGTAATCGTACTTTACTAGATATGGTGCAATCTATGATGTCTCTTACAGATTTACCGCTATCGTTTTGGGGTTATGCTTTAGAGACGACTACATTCACGTTAAATAGAGAACCATCTAAATCCGTAGAGATGACGCCTTATGAATTGTGGTTTGGCAAGAAACCAAAGTTGTCGTTTCTTAAAGTTTGGGGCTGCGATGCTTATGTGAAAAAGCTTCAACCTGATAAGCTCGAACCCATATCGGAGAAATGTGTCGTCATAGGATACCCAAAGGAGACTGTTGGGTACATGAGGGAGTCCTGGACTAAGGGGTCCTCGGGCGTCCGGCCCGTTATCCATTGGGTCGGACTGATGGGCTGTGAAGATATGAAGGCCGAAGACTATACCCGTGTCCGGATTGGACTCTCCTTGGCGTGGAAGGCAAGCTAGGCAACCAACTATGAAGATTCCTTCTTATGTAACCGACCCCATGTAACCCTTGATCTCTCCGGTGTCTATATAAACCGGAGAGAGTAGTCCAGATAGGCGGATACTCATTACCATATTCACATAGGCTAGACTTCTAGGGTTTAGCCATTATGATCTCGTGGTAGATCAACTCTTTTAACACTCATATTCATCAAGATCAATCAAGCAGGAAGTAGGGTATTACCTCCATAGAGAGGGCCCGAACCTAGGTAAACATCGTGTCCCCCGTCTTCTGTTACCATCGATCCTAGATGCACAGTTCGGGACCCCTTACCCGAGATCCGCCGGTTTTGACACCGACATTGGTGCTTTCATTGAGAGTTCCACTGTGTCGTCGACAAAAGGTTAGATGGCCCCTTCAATCGTCGATAATGACGTTGTCCAAGGAAGAACATTCCTCCCCGGACAGATTTTTGTGTTCGGCGGCTTCGTACTGCGGGCCAACTCGCTTGGCCGTCTGGATAGCTACGCCCCTGGCCACCAGGTCAGATTTGGAAGCTTGAACTACGTCGCGGATACCCGTGAAGACTCGATCTTCAACGGGTTCGAGACCGCAGAGGAGCCCTCGTCCCGATGAACATGACTTATGTCTGTTATCGGATTACATCCAGGAGATGGATCCTGTTGTTGCAACGGCCTCAGAACCGAAGCAGATCATGCCCTCCGAGGCCACAAAGTCCGCGGTGCTGGAGCCACACACGGACTCGACATCCTGCAATGTTTGCGTCAATGGAACTCTGGACTCGTCTCCGGCTATACGTTCCGGAGCAGGTACGCCTTCGGACACCGAGCGGGATCGGTTATCGATTTTCGAATTTAGCGTTGTAGACGTCTTCTAGCATTCACCTTTGGGTGACATGCTAAACTCTTTGAAGAACTTGTCCTTGGAGGAGGACTCACAGCCGAACTATGTTCGGTTAGAGCTGGAGGCGGATGACGAGGAATTTTGCTTCCCACCCGCCACCCACTTCATAGCCACTGTCGATGACTTAACCGACGTGCTTGACTATGGCTCCGAAGACATCGACGGTATGAACGACGATGCCGACAAGGAGCAAGGCCAAGACCCGCCATTCACTGGACGTTGGACGGCCACCTCTTCGTACGACGTGTACATGGTTGATACACCTAAAGGATCTGGCAATGAAAAAGAAGAGCTAGACGCGAATAAACCCTCTGAGACGCAGTCCAAGCGCCGGCGCCCCAAACGCCGTTCTAAGCCTCCTCTCTCAAAAGATGGCAACACTGGCACCGGAGAAAATAGTACTCCGGGCGACGCTGAAAACAATGAAGACCCTGTCGGAGCTGCATCCGAACATGTGGAACATGACAACAGGTAAGACAACACTGATGAACAGGCCATAGAAGATGACTCAGAGGACGATAGTTACCGTCCACCCTCCGAGGAGGAGACAAGTCTCGGCAACGAAGACTTCATCGTGCCTGAGGATCCTCTGGAGCAGGAGCGTTTTAAGCTTCAGCTCATAGCCACTGCAAGGAGCCTGAAAAAGAAACAACAACAGATTCAAGCTGAACAAGATCTGCTTGTCGACAGATGGACTGATGTCCTGACAGCCGAAGAATACGGCCTCAATCGCCGAGCCAAGAGCTACCCGAAACGCAGACTGCTACCTCAATTCGATGAGGTGGCACAGGAGCACATATCTCCCTCGCGTAATGCGGAACGACCACCACGTGGTCGAGACTAGGGATGGCAATGGGTACCCATTACCCGCGTACCCTGCCGGTAAAAACCTTATTAGGGCAAGGGTATGAGTAAAAAAATACCCATGGGTACATAAATAGGAAAATTTCATACCCATCGGGTATAGTGGGTATGGGTATGGTTTAGTATAACCCATACCCATGTACCCGCATATATTCTGAAAAATAGACCTTACATATATTATTTATCCACATATTAAACATATTATATGTACACAAGTCGGACAACCCTCACAAGACCTCATCGTGCATTCATGTTAGGCTGCCGCACCACAATAGCTAGCCCACGAACGAGTGTGCGTTGATGTCATGATGTGTTGTTGTTTATAAATTATTGTTATAAGTTGTTATTTATGACTATGTAATGCTCAAATTGATG
Source organism: Triticum aestivum (assembly GCF_018294505.1). Taxonomy (NCBI): domain Eukaryota; kingdom Viridiplantae; phylum Streptophyta; class Magnoliopsida; order Poales; family Poaceae; genus Triticum; species Triticum aestivum. The sequence continues at coordinate 592,105,755 of NC_057814.1, read as the reverse complement.
TGTTGCAAATCTGGGTAATTTTACCCACGGGTACTCATTTACCCTGATGGATGACGGGTATGGGAAAAGATTGTACCCGTCTACGGGTATGGGTACGGGTGATGGGTAAGCTTTGGAATGATGGGTAAGGGTATGGGGTGGCTCCACCCGTACCCAAACCCTGCGGGTGCCATCCCTAGTCGAGACAGGGCGGCCGACCGGCCACCCCGCGGTCGGGATAAAGCGGCAACTCAGGCCGAACAGCAGCCTGCCCCACCGCCCCGTAAAAATCGAGATGGAAGAGTTCGGGGTCACACGTACGACCTCCGGCAGACCCTGGACAGTAGAGCAGGACATACAAGATCGATCTACGGATCGCGTGGACGTGCCTCAAGGCACGACGACGGCTACCTATTCGGGCGTGACAAACCTAACCACGCCCGGTCCAAATGCCGCAAACGGACTCCATCAGAGCTACCCCGCAATGCGGCCCGATACAGAGGTGCCGCACACCCTCTTTGCTTCAGAGATGAAGTACTGGATCACGAATTCCCCGAGGGGTTCAAGCCCGTCAATATCGAATCATACGATGGCTCAACCGATCCCGCAGTATGGATCAAGGATTTTATTCTCCATACCCATATGGCTCGAGGAGATGACCTCCACACCATTAAATACCTCCCAGTAAAACATAAAGTGCCAGCTCGGCACTGGCTTAACAGCCTGCCTGAAAATTCTATCGGCAGCTGGGAGGACTTGGAAGAAGCCTTCCTGGACAACTTCCAAGGAAATTATGTCCGGCCACCAGACGCCGATGACTTAAGCCACATAGTGCAACAACCTGGAGAATCAGCCAGAAAATTCTGGACTAGGTTCCTAACCAAAAAGAACCAGATCGTCGACTGTCCAGATGTCGAGGCCCTAGCAGCTTTCAAGCACAGCATCCACGACGAATGGCTAGCACGCCACCTCGGCCAAGAAAAGCCGAAGTCTATGGCAGCCCTTACGGCACTCATGACCCGCTTTTGCGCGGGTGAGGACAGCTGGCTGGCTCGTAGCAAAAACACAGCCAGCGAGGCAGGCCCAGCTGAGGCCAAGAACAGCACCGGCAAGCTCCGGTGCAATAGACACAAACGCGGAAGCAATGGTGACAACACCGATGACACCACAGTCAACGCCAGATTCAGTGGCTCCAAGTCCGGCCAACGGAAGAAGCCCTACAAATGAAACAACGAAGGACCTTCCAGCCTGGACTTCATACTCGACAATCCGTGCCAGATACACGGCACCCCGGATAAGCAAGCCAATCACACCTCGAAACCTGTTAACAGGTTGTTGCAGGCTTCGTTCAGTCCACTCTTGGTGGACTGAACCTTCTCGATCACCGCACCCATAAGGACACGATGCTCGTCCACGACGGAGGCGCCTCGTAGCGCCTCCATCTGGTTATCCGGCACCCCTGGATGGACAGGGGCCACCGGTGGAAGCGGCGCACCCCCCCCCTTCCTTCAAAGGGGGCTGCTCGCCCGACTCTGGAGCCATAGGGGTCTCCGAAATCATATTCAGCTGAGGGCCGAACTGGATGTGGCCCTCTTCGCCAGTCTCCATGGGGATCGGCTCCCCCATGTGTCCAGCAGTGGAGGCTTCGCCTCGTGGCGCCTCCCGGGCAGCGTCCTGGGCTCCTCCCTTGTTCGGAGCGGCCCTCCGGGACAACACTTCGGTGTCATCCCTAGCCCCGGGGGAATAAGCAGGCGGTGGCGACATTCTCGCCATCTCCGACGGAGCCAGCGAACCTCCAGACGAGGAACGTTGGATAAGGTCGCGGGCCGGAATGCAATAGTACAGTTAACTATGTCAAGATAATGGAGAGAAAGGGCCGGATGTGCGCACGAGCGAGCCATGTCACTTACGATGCGGCCTGGGGCTTAGTGCGGGGGCGTCTTTCCGGACTGCTATCAACGTCCCACGCGATGTTGACCACTGGGACGCCCTTAACCTTCTTGGGCGTTTCCGCCTCCAGATGCGCCGAAGCCGCCCTCTTCTTCTTCCTCTCCTCAGGGGGAGGGTTTTTTTCTTCCTCCTCCTCCTCTTCCTCGTCATTGTCCTCAGGGACAGAGGAATGAGCTTCGTCGTTTTCGGACGTCACGTCCGAAGTGCCCTTGCAACGGGGGACACTCTTGTCCCCCTTTGCCTTCTTCATGGCCTTCTTCTCCAGCGCCTTATATGGCGTCGGCACCAGCATCTTCGCTAGACGTGGGATAACTGGTTCTTCAGGCAGCGGAGCCGGACATTGGATCCGCTTCGCCCTCTCCATCCAGTCCTGAAAAAGCAATGATAAAAGCTCACACATCATCCTCGAAACAATTAATTTGGGGGTACATCAAAAATAACATACCTCGCTGGCGGGGTGTTTACAATCGTGACCACGGTCTGAATCTGTGGCCGGTGGCTTCTCGTTGCCCTTAAAAAGCAACTTCCAGGCACGTTCATGAGTAGTCTCGAAGAGCCTTACCAAGGTCTGGTGCTTCTTCGAATTGAACTCCCACAGAGGGCGGCTTCAGCGCTGGCACGGAAGAATCCGGCGAACTAGCATCACCTGGATTACATCGACGAGCTTGACATTCTTGGTCACCATGCTTTGATCTGCAGCGCTATCAGCTCGTCAGGTGAACACCAGTCCGGACTCTTCTCGACCCAGGAGGTGAGTCGCATGGGAGCACCGGAGTGGAATTCGGCAGCTGCGGCCCAGGTGGTGCCGTGAGGTTCAGTTATATAGAACCATTGCTTCTGCCACTCCTTTACTGTGTCCACAAAACTGCCCTTGGGCCAGGAGATGTTGGACAGCTTACTCATCATAGCTCCTCCGCACTCCGCGTGCTGCCATCCACCACCTTCGGCTTCACATTGAAGACTTTGAGCCACAGCCCGAAGCAGGGTTGGATGCGGAGGAAGGCCTCGCACACGGCAATAAACGCCGAGATGTTGAGGAAGGAATTCGGGGGCAGATCATGGAAATCTATTCCGTAATAATACATCAGCCCATGGACGAAAGGGTGGAGTGGAAACCCTAGCCCGTGGAAGAAATGGCGGATGAATACTACCCTCTTGGTGGGCTTCGGCGTGGGGACGACCGACTTGTCCCTCGGTCGGAAGACGATGGGCGATCTCCTTCGCCAAATATCTGGCCGCCCGAAGCTCAGTAATGTCCTCCTCCTTGACGGAGGAGACCATCCACTTGCCCTGACCACCGGATCCGGACATGGTTCCTTGAGTGGAAAGGAGATGAGAACTTGGGCGCTGGAGCTCGAGATTGGAAAAGCAGAGACAGAGACAGAGCGCGAGAAGAGGAAGAGGGAATCCTTATCCCCTTATAAAGGCGGCAAGTATTAAACGCCTCCTCGCTCGCCTTAAGATTTGCCTATTCCCAAGGGTTGTATAAATGGCACGGTTGGGTTACCCATGCCCGCATTGATGAGAATTCCGCGATAAGGGGACACGATCTCTGCTTTGACAAGAGATGCCAATGGCAACCGCGTCTCGAGGCATGGAGCGTCGAACACAATAATGGTTGGGAATTATGACCGGTCAGATGCAATGTCGTGTTACAAAAAATGTCGGCAGATGGAACTCGTGTAAAAATATATATATTCTCTCTGCGGTTGTGTATGGTGTGTGACAGGTCCGGATACTATCATCGCATCCAAAGACTATCTTGGAGCTCGGAAAAAGGGGAACCCGCCTTGCAATGCCGAAGACAATCTGCGCGCCGGACTCCTCGTCATTGAAGCCAGGTTCAGGGGCTACTGAGGGAGTCCTGGACTAAGGGGTCCTCGGGCGTCCGACCCGTTATTCATTGGGCCAGACTGATGGGCTGTGAAGATATGTAGGCCGAAGACTATACCCGTGTCCGGATTGGACTCTCCTTGGTGTCGAAGGCAAGCTAGGCGACTAACTATGAAGATTTCTTCTTATGTAACCGACCCCATGTAACCCTAGATCTCTCCGGTGTCTATATAAACCGGAGAGAGTAGTCCAGATAGGCGGATACTCATTACCATATTCACATAGCCTAGACTTCTAGGGTTTAGCCATTACGATCTCATGGTAGATCAACTCTTGTAACACTCATATTCATCAAGATCAATCAAGCAGGAAGTAGGGTATTACCTCCATAGAGAGGGCCCGAACAAGGGCAAACATCGTGTCCCCCGTCTCCTGTTACCATCAACCCTAGACGCACAGTTCGGGACCCCATACCCGAGATCCGCCGATTTTGACACCGACAGCACACCTTCTATCACAGATCCGAAGGCAAGATATTCGTTGCTAAGAATAGATCCTTTCTAGAGAAGGAGTTTCTCTCAAAAGAAGTGAGTGGGAGGAAAGTAGAACTTGATGAGGTAACTGTACCTGCTCCCTTATTGGAAAGTGGTTCATCATTGAAATCTGTTCCTGTAACTCCTACACCAATTAGTGAGGAAGCTAATGATGATGATCATGTAACTTCAGATCAAGTTACTACCGAACCTCGTAGGTCAACCAGAGTAAGATCAACACCAGAGTGGTACGGTAATCCTATTCTGGAGGTCATGTTACTTGACCATGACGAACCTACGAACTATGAGGAAGCGATGATGGGCCCAGATTCCGCGAAATGGCTTGAGGCCATGAAATCTGAGATGGGATCCATGTATGAGAGCAAAGTGTGGACTTTGGTTGACTTGCCCGATGATCGGCAAGCCATCGAGAATAAATGGATCTTCAAGAAGAAGACTGACGCTGATGGTAATGTTATTGTCTACAAAGCTCGACTTGTTGCAAAAGGTTTTCGACAAGTTCAAGGAGTTGACTACAATGAGACTTTCTCACCCGTAGCGATGCTTAAGTCCGTCTGAATCATGTTAGCAATTGCTGCATTTTATGATTATGAAATTTGACAAATTGATGTAAAGACTGCATTCCTGAATCGATTTCTGGAAGAAGAGTTATATATGATGCAAAATGAAGGTTTTATCGATCCAAAGGATGCTAACAAAGTGTGCAAGCTCCAGCGATCCATTTATGGACTGGTGCAAGCATCTCAGAGTTGGAATAAACGTTTTGATAGTGTGATCAAAGCATATGGTTTTATACAGACTTTTGGAGAAGCCTGTATTTACAAGAAAGTGAGTGGGAGCTCTGTAGCATTTCTAATATTATATGTGGATGACATATTGTTGATTGGAAATGATATAGAATTTCTGGATAGCATAAAAGGATACTTGAATAAGAGTTTTTCAATGTAAGACCTCGGTGAAGCTGCTTATATATTGGGCATCAAGATCTATAGAGATAGATCAAGACGCTTAATTGGACTTTCACAAAGCACATACCTTGATAAAGTTTTGAAGAAGTTCAAAATGGATCAAGCAAAAAAAGGGTTCTTGCTTGTGTTACAAGATGTGAAGTTGAGTCAGACTCAATGCCCGACCACTGCAGAAGATAGAGAGAAAATGAAAGGTGTCCCTATGCTTCAGCCATAGGCTCTATCAAGTATGCAATGCGTGTACCAGACCTGATGTGTGCCTTGCTATTAGTTTAGCAGGGAGGTATTAAAGTAATCCAGGAGTGGATCACTGGACAACGGTCAAGAACATCCTGAAATACCTGAAAAGGACTAAGGATATGTTTCTCGTTTATGGAGGTGACAAAGAGCTCGTCGTAAATGGTTACGTCGATGAAGCTTTGACACTGATCCGGATGACTCTAAGTCACAAACCGGATACGTGTATATATTGAACGGTGGAGCTGTCAGTTGGTGAAGTTCTAAGCAAAGCGTTGTGGCGGGATCTACGTGTGAAGCGGAGTACATAGCTGCTTCGGAAGCAGCAAATGAAGGGGTCTGGATGAAGGAGTTCATATCCGAACTAGGTGTCATAACTAGTGCATCGGGTCCAATGAAAATCTTTTGTGACAATACTGGTGCAATTGCCTTGGCAAAGGAATCCAGATTTCACAAGAGAACCAAGCACATCATGAGACGCTTCAATTCCATCCGCGATCAAGTCAAGGAGGGAGACATAGAGATTTGTAAGATACATACGGATCTGAATGTTGCAGACCATTGACTAAGCCTCTCTCACAAGCAAAACATGATCAGCACCAAGACTTCATGGGTGTTAGAATCATTACTGTGTAATCTAGATTATTGACTCTAGTGCAAGTGGGAGACTGACGGAAATATGCCCTAGAGGCAATAATAAAGTTGTTATTTATATTTCCTTATATCATGATAAATGTTTATTATTCATGCTAGAATTGTATTAACCGGAAACTTAGTACATGTGTGAATACATAGACAGGCAGAGTGTCACTAGTATGCCTCAACTTGACTAGCTCGTTGAATCAAAGATGGTTATGTTTCCTGACAAAAGACATGAGTTGTCATTTGATTAACGGGATCACATCATTAGAGAATGATGTGATTGACTTGACCCATTCCGTTAGCTTAGGATTTGATCGTTTAGTATATTGCTATTGCTTTCTTCATGACATATACATGTTCCTGTGACTATGAGATTATGCAACTCCCGAATAACGGAGGAACACTTTGTGTGCTACAAACGTCACAACATAACTGGGTGATTATAAAGGTGCTCTACAGGTGTCTCCGATGGTACTTGTTGAGTTGGCATAGATCGAGATTAGGATTTGTCACTCCGATTGTCGGTGAGGTATCTCTGGGCCCTCTCGGTAATGGACATCACTATAAGCCTTGCAAGCAATGTGACTAATGAGTTAGTTGCGGGATGATGCAATACAGAACGATTAAAGAGACTTGCCGGTAACGAGATTGAACTAGGTATTGAGATACCGACGATCGAATCTCAGGCAAGTAACATACCGATGACAAAGGGAACAGCGTATGTTGTTATGCGGTTTGACCGATAAAGATCTTCGTAGAATATGTAGGAGCCAATATGAGCATCCAGGTTCCGCTATTGGTTATTGACCGGAGACGTTTCTCGGTCATGTCTACATAGTTCTTGAACCCGTAGGGTCCGCACGCTTAACGTTCGGTGATGATCGGTATTATGAGTTTATGTGTTTTGATGTACCGAAGATAGTTCGGAGTCCCGGATGTGATCACGGACATGACGAGGAGTCTCGAATTGGTCGAGACATAAAGATTGATATATTGGACGACTATATTCGGACACCGGATGAATTCCGGGGGTCACCGGATATTTATCGGAGTGCCGGGGGGTTATCGGAACCCCCGGGGGAAATAATGGGCCAACATGGGCCTTGTGGGAGAGAGAGGAGAGGGCCTAGGGCTGGCGCCCCCCCCCCCCTTGGTATTCCAAATTGGACAAGGAGGGGGTGGCGGCGCCCCTCTTTCCTCCTTCTCTCCCTCTCCTTGCTTCCCCTTTCCTCCTTCCTAGTTGGACTAGGAAAGGGGAGTCCTACTCCCACTAGGACGAGGACTCCCCCCTCTCGTTGGCGCGCCCCAAGGCCGGCCGGCCTCCCACCCCCCCCCCCCCCTCCCCCCCTTGCTCCTTTATATACGGGGGCAGGGGGCACCCTAGGACACACAAGTTGATTGTTCCAAGCCGTGTGCGGTGCCCCCCTCCACCATATTCCACCTCGGTCATATCGTTGCAGTGCTTAGGCGAAGCCCTGCGCCGGTAGCTTCATCATCACCGTCATCACGCCGTCGTGCTGACGAAGCTCTTCCGCGACACTCTGCTGGATCGTGAGTTCGTGGGACGTCACCCAGCCAAACGTGTGCAGATCGCGGAGGTGCCGTACCTTCGGTGCTAGGATCGGTCGATCGTGAAGACGTATGACTACATCAACCGCGTTATCATAACGCTTCCGCTTACGGTCTACGAGGGTACGTAGACAACACTCTCCCCTCTCGTTGCTATGCATCACCATGATCTTGCGTGTGCGTAGGAATTTTTTTGAAATTACTACGTTCCCCAATAGGCCGTACAGAGGATTGGGCTCTATGGCCGTGGTTTTGTCCGCCTTGGCGACTTCTACTGTCTTCGGCGGTGCGGCGTCGCTGTCGTCGAGGAGACCGGTCACCTGCGTGTCTCGCAGTGCCTGCATGACCTGCGCCTTCCATAGGAGGTAGTTCCCCCTTGCGAGCTTCTCTGTTGGTGGAGCACCAAGGTTGAGACCGACGACGCTTGAGCTCGTAGCCCTGGCGATGGAAGGGTGTTTAGGGTTTTGGTTTTGCTAGATGATAGGGAAGAGACTTGGCTCTGTATACCATGTAAGATAGATTGATGGAAGCGTTCCTATTCCTTTGTAGAGGAGCCGCGTGTATTTATTGATTGAGGACAGGAATAACCCCTGTCGTGCTTTACAAGCCATCCACCGATCGCTAGGATCCAGTAGGATTACGATAGAAAGTTGTAGCGGGAGAGGAAGAGATAAAGGAGGTAGTTATACAATGACTCAAATATCTCTAAGTCTAACAGACATAGCATATCGAGCGATATAGTTAAATGGGGCTGCTGCAGGGTGCTATAAATACTATATAAAAATCCTTCATGGATTATTTGATTTGTAGGATCGAATCATATATATATATATATATATATATATATATATATATATATATATATATATATATATATATTCTTTCCGAAAATTTGTTTGGTAAAACTTTTAAAAAGAATTATGTATTTTTTTTGTTAGTATCATTAAATAAATTCCTATGCAAACAAAACCATGTATTCCTTTGGTTCACAAATATAAGATGTTCTACTTTTTCCTCGGTGGGATGTATATAGACACATTTTAATGTGTTTGTTGACTCATTTCAATCTGTAAAAAAAATCTAAAACGAACCCAAACTTCATCGCGGAGTAGTGGACGCTCAAAGAGGGTGCGTGCAACGCTAACGTGGCGACGGCGGGCACATGGGCGGCTCAGGTGGTCGCAGACGGGAATGCCGGTAGCTACTCGTCATTTGCTCTAGCAGGTACAAGCCATCTGCGCCACTATGACCACGAGACCGGCCTATCCACATCCATCGTAGGTCTCACCTCCACCGACGACGACCATGGCGTGAACTACGACGATGAGGAGTAGGTGATCGGGGCCAATCCGTGTCATGTCCTCTGCTCCACGCCGGCGACCGCACCTTCACTTCGTGGGACTGAAGACCGCCAAACATGGACATGGAGGGGAAAGACAAGGACCTGGAAGACGGGTGCCGGCAAATATTTAAACTAGGATAACTTCTGGTTGTTTTGTTTATGAGATACGTCGAAAATATAATAAATTTAGTGATGTTTAAATGAAGACCATCTGATTTAAATAAAAATTATCCAGTTTGCATGATAATCGTCCGGTTTGTTCAAAATTCACTTTGAAATGTATGCGGACAAGGTTGGATAGCCAGCTCCCATATCATTGTCCACGGACCGTTGACGGAGGAATTTTAGGGTCGGAAATGGCCTAACCTCCTTTGGGCTGGTTGCTCTGTACATAAAACATGTTAGAACAACTCTAGCAGATGGAGTAAAAGTGATCAAACCATTAAGTTTGCATTATAGGTTCAAAACATGCACCAAATAGATCCCATAAAACAGCACATCCTGTAAAAAATAATTAAATGTCCGTATATTATCCCCTACATACCCCATATCTGCAATTTTTGAGTTGTTTTTTTAGGGAAACCGTAAAACGGTCAACGCCGGAGCAAATGGCCTGGCGACGCCGCCCGCTAGCAGTGAGCGACGGAGATTCTCGGTTCAGCTGCCGGCCGAAGCGTGGTCAGAGCAGGCGGCCGGACGGAGCGGCGCCGGAGCATGCTGGCCGTGCGTCTGGCTGTGCATAAGCGGCTGGCCGGAGCATGCGTGCACCCGTGCGTTCTGGCCGGCCGAAGTTCGAAATCGTCCATGCAAGAGTCCCATGCGTGCGTTCAGATAGGGGAAGAAGAAGCGTGGAGAGAAAAAAGGAGAAAAAATTGTCGTACGAGTTGACGGGATCTGTTCCATCCGATGCTGGTACCGCAAATCCGAATAGGAGGAACCGTATTTATTTTTTTGCGGGACGCGCTTTTGGGTGATCCACTAGAGTTGCCCTTAGCCTCGGATCAAGAGCCATCCACCAATTTTGTGTTTCTGCGTGCCTCCTTGAGCTTAGACATGCCACCCTGCACGTAGCAATAGTAGGAGCACTACAGTAATATATCCGGTGAAACAAGAATCTGCAGATCCTACAACAAGTAACTGTACAACCGCTAAACAAAGCTTGAGGCTAATGATGCTCCCATGTCCAAGATCTAGGCTGTCTAGTGAATTCTCAAAAGAAGAAACAAAAAACCAGAGACATAGCATTTCAGGCGATATAGTTAAATGGGGCTGCTGCAGGGTGCAGCAATCATCCTTGAGGATCGTGCATTCGTGCTTGCAATGATGCAGAGGCTGAGACAGAACAAACACATGGAAGCAGCAGAGCAGGAGTCGGGCTCTGAATTTATATAAGCGGGGCCGATATCAATCGGGAAGAAGGTATCCGATGCCTTGGACGTTAGCTGCTACACGTAGTTGCTTGGCGCCTACCGCTCGCCGCCGGATACCGTCGTTAACCTTAACGATGGTGATTAGCCATAGCTTAATCGCTACTATAAGTAGACCAAATCCGCTGGTGTCATTGTTAATCAGGATCATGCATTGTTATTTTAGGAGAGACAAGAGCAGAAAGAATCGGACATACATGCATGGAGAATATAAGAGGCTCTGGATACAATGGTACTACAGTAATATCACCTACAATTATTGATGAGTTACATTCTTGATAAATAATTTCTCCTAGTTGTGAGATAATGTATTAGTAAAACAGGATTGTTAAAAATATGACGTCAGATTTGTTTGCATGAGAAAACTGCCACCCAAGATGACAAGTTATGTTGTTGCAAGCATAGCAATTTTCTTAAGCAAGCATGGCAAAACCTGATAAAAAAAACTAAGCATGACAAGGATTTCCTTCAATAGGAACAAAGGACAATGTTCAGAAAGATGTGATATTGGAGCCAAACATTCACTTCCGTTTACATTTCTCTTTCTGAAAAATGGAAAGTTGTTTTGTTTATTGAATGTTAAGTTTGGCACTGTATAGGTCCACCTAACCAGATGTAGATGCATATTGTGTCAATCCCTTTCTTCACTGCGACATGGAGGGAGGCCAAGCAGTGGCATTTAGCTAGAGTAGATCGACCACTAGTCGCGTACGTACGTAGCATGTGGCGGTGTATGATATCCCATGCTTACTACGTGGAGCCCACGCACCTGCCATGAAAAATGTAGTGTACCAAAACCATACAGTTAGGTGGCAAACCTACATCATATCGTACGCTAGTTAATATTCATGTACAACTACCACTTGGACTTTAGTACGGATCTGGATCATGTCGATGTAGCTTATTTTATGGCGGGAACACGTAAATGTAGAGATACATGCATGGTGGGTGGTCCTGATCGATCAGCTTTTTTTTCTTTTTCAAATCCTGATGGCTATCATGTGCCACTGCACGTAGCTACGCTGTTTACGGTGTTGAGGTGGTAGATTTTAGGCGACCGGGCACGGCGGCGTGGGTGCCATTGGGCACTTTGAGTAAAGATGACTTCAGATAAAGTCTGTTGATGTGTGATTCAGTGATTGTACCCTGGCGCACAACATTGTTTATCCACGTAGAGTACTATTTTAATCCTGCTAGCCGTCCGTTTTCTCATCTTCCTTTTTTTACGGGTTACTGATTTTATATCGCCTGTCTCACTTTACTGGAGTACCACATACAAATTTCAGCATTTCTTCTTGTTTCCAGGAGCAGAGGTGATTTTGACTCGTGTACGTCGATAGTACGTAAACCCAGTATGACGGATTGTCCGATCCACCTTGGTTAATTAATTTGCTGCGACTATGTGTCGATGGATCCCTTGAAGTGGCTGAACTTATCATAGTGCATCTGAAGTTCTGAAATTATCTGACCATCAGGACCGTGCACATTTGACTGTACGTGTGCTGTCATGCTGGAATGTACCGTGTACTACCTACCATGGAAGTGGTACGTGAAAAGAAATGTGCGACACTACGTACTACCTACCTACCGAGCTGTTTGGACTTGCAGACGTTAATCAATTTCTCCTTTCAGATCAATAGTAGCGGCCGGCCCCATGCATGGTCCTCCACGTACGATTCCCATGCTTGGCCAGAAGGTATAATCAAGACACAGTTTGTACGTGCTCCTCGTTAAATTACGCCTGGCTTGCGTATGGGATGGCTAGTTGGCGATGACATCGATCACCAAATATATAAGGCAATTGAATTATACCGAATTATTGAGAAAAAGGGTTTCCCCCACTTTGTATTCCAAAGCAACCAACCGATACATCCAAGGATAGGTGCTGGGCCGGAAGCAGCACAATCACACCCAAAAGAAACGAAAGAGAAACAACAGAAAAGAATGCCGACAACGGCGGATCGACGGAAACGAAGAAGCTTCACGACCACTGCGCCCACCGAAGACCTCCCACCAAGCTCCAAGGCTCCGAAGCACCGGTACCAATCAGCACCTCCAAGAAGGACCGCGACGAAGACGACGCTGCTGCCAAGGGTTTCCCCCGGTACACGACGAGGCGAGAGGAAGGGTCGCCCCCGACGCCCTCCAGGAAGGTCCGGCGGCACCCACCAGCGTCGCCGCGTCGGTGTCGGACAGGCCGACAGGGGTTTCCCCCTATCCCAACCTTCACCTCAGGTGCTCCAGAGCCTGCCACCAAACCGACCACCATCTTGCGCCACCATGGTCAAGAAGCCTCCACGCCATCTCACCACGGCACCACGAGGTGAGGTCTGCACAACAAGGGATAGGAGCCGGGACTAGGGGCCGCAGCACCGACGGCACGCGGGAGGGCACAACCTCCACCGTCAACGACGGTAGCCGACTGGACACACTAGCAGGAGCCTACCAGGCCCATGTGCCCATAGGCCCAGCCGGGAACTCCATTCCCGGAAAGCTCCCGCCATCACGCTGCAGCAGGCATGCCATCGACATCGCCGCCCCCCATCCGAGCCGCTCCTCCTCCTCACCACACAGACGACGACGAAGCCACGCCAGGGACCGGCCCGCTAGGACCCAGATGGGGCCGGGAGGGCCCAGATCTGGGCCGGGGACGCACCGCCGGCCACCGCACGCCACCACGCCGCCCTGCTGCCAAGGGCAGCACCGCCACCGCGCCTACCGCCAGCGACCGCTGCCGGGCCGCCGCCCAGCTGAGCATTACCGCCGCCGTCACCAGCCCCGGGAGGGAGACGAACGCGCGGGTACAGAAGGGCCCGCCGCCGCCGGCAGCACCCGGGCCAGCGCCGGGGCACCCGCCGGCGGCGGCGGGGGAGAGCTCACGGGGGTGGCGGCCGAGGGAAGAGGAGGGGCGCGTCGTCCCGGCCACCTCCCGGGGAGGCGGCGTAGGGGCGGGAACGGGATGGGGAGGGGGAAGAGGGGGGCGGGGAGGGCCGGGGCGCGCGAGCCGGCGACCGGCGGCGGCGGGAGGGGGCTAGGGCGCCGCCAGCGGCGGCGGCGGAACCCTAGCGGGAGGGAGCGGACGGGAGCGGGAGGGGGTGCGGGTCCTTTTCTAAGAAGATCACGAGGACGGGAGGAATTATTAAGACATGGATGAAGAACATTTCAAAGTTCCAACGCTTCAGATCGATTCAAGGGTTTATTGGCGACGACTGCAGCTTTGGGGCGCTGATCCTTGGGTCCAGGAAGACTTGTGGGCTGTCATCGATAATGTCAAGCCGACACGACGGTGTTCGCCTGTTGGATTTTGCACTTTTAATAATATATGGCCGCATGAATCGTCCTGATGCAGAGGCCGGGGGTTATCCTCCTTTAAGAAAAAACAAAAAATACCAATAGGGCAGCGGTGACAACGGCGCCTCGGCGGCTCATTCCAACTTTAGTGGTCGTTCAGTGGTGCAGGGTTCTTGATGTAATTTTTATTATGTTTGAGGTGTCTTATACTTTTTATGAACCTATATAATAAATATAGGTCATTTTGCAAAAGATGATTTAGGCACTTTTATGGTTTTTGGTTTATGTTTATTTTTTTGTATTATAGTATTCATTGGTTTGTATTTGTTCTTTTTAGTTTGTATTTGTTACGGACTTGCGGTTGCAAAAAAGAAAGTGCAGTAGCATTTTAATTGTGGGCAGAAAAGACTACTGAAATTCAATTGCGCCATAGATAGCCCCTTGGCCCTTAGATACATTTACCGGTTTCTGCCAATTATTTTATGTTTTTTCCCAAACAAAGAGCCTGTGGAGAACCAATCGCGGAAGTTAACCCATCTACGTGGTGCGCCCCACATGTACTCTGATACGTAGGACCAACTTGACAGAACATGCTAAAATATGTCCAAAATATGGCATAAGTTCCACTAAAATGGGGTACAACAGATGAAAATATCCTAAGGGGGTAGTTCTTGTCAAAATTGTCAAAACAAGGTAAAAACTGGAATTTACTAAAATATATATACCGGGCACACCTCACATGTAGCTAGAAACCCCAAATAAGTGTAATGTATTAATTAAACTCCATGACTTGTCTCAGTGGTTGTCATGTTTCTCCTGAAGATCTCATGGTGGAGCTACTTGACAAAAGCTCTGCACTCTGGCGCCGACGACGTTCTCGCCCGTGTGCTCCGTTCTCTTCTTGAAGAGGGTGTGGCGGTGCTCCCCTTTGTGCCCGGGTTGTCGGTGAAAATCTTTGTCCATTATGCACTCGACAGCGACGGCGCATTGCGCCTGTATCTCCCTTAAGGGCGTTGTCATGGAGTTTAGGTGTACTACGACGTAGCACGGCGTTGTCCTCCGATCCTCTTGTGTTTTCTTTTGATAGCGCAGTTGCTTGTGGTGTACGTGATCCGATTATCCTAGATGTACTTTCTAAGAGGGCTACCTCTCCACCTTATATCGTTCGACCATGTATTTTGTTCGGTTGTTGTTTTATATATAAATCGAGGCAAAAGTCATATTCGGGAGAGAATTGTAGAGACCGTGTATGCGACCCGGAATTCAATTTATAGTATAATTCAACCGCCGAACCACTCACAAAACTGCACAGGCTATAAACCCGTATGAATCTGGGCAGCAGCAGGTCTCTGCAGAGTGGTCCACGCTACATGACGATCAATTGCAAAGAAGAAAGAAATGAAGATTAATTGGCAATCCTGTCCGCTATATAGCCAGCAACAGTGGTTGCCCTGTGGATATTGATTTGGTCCCTCTCACTCTCAGGCAGCGATGATAAGAGGAAACTTATGGGCACCTGACCCACAGAAGCATCTCAACCCACGCCATTTATGGCAGATGCATGGGCTGGTTTATTCATTCAGGGAGGCCATCTAATTTTTCTCTTCCATGCAAAAAGAGTCAAGGGAAACGTCAAAAACTTGGAGGGAAATGTACTTTGAATTCCAATGTACTCCTACGTACGTTCGTGCTCATCTGCATTCATTCATTAATCATTATTACTTGATTGATTTTAGTTCCTCCATCATTTTGTTGGACTGACAGCGGGCACCAAACTTCTGTCCCTGTTGTCGTCGTAGCTAGCTATCGGGTACTACTACTGGTCCATATCTAGTTAAGGCGTAGAGCTAACTTGTTTGTTTGTTGTGTTGGCAACTTGGCATTAACCTCACTTTGATTAATGTCGCAACAAAAAATATACCACAAGGTAAATTAAAGCGTAGCAATGGCCATGCATGCATGTGACCAAGCAGGTCTTTGCAGAGGCCGGCAGAGACGAGATCTAGAGGCAGAAAGATAGCCTAGGTAGCTGCTTTGTGCTGTGAAAAAAGCTCCATATTGACTGCAACGCAGGCAGATCTTAACGTAACTAGTGATGGCAAAAGTGACCCTGAAACCCAGAAGCTCCAGGTTCGTTTCTCTCTTTCTGCCACTGCAATCTTTCCTGGTCTGCACATCTGACTACAGATCTATGTATTATCACAGTAGATCGATCACAATATATATGTGTTGCATACGGTATGCCCTGCGACGCAAGGGCGAGACCGATCGGGCATGCAGCAGGCGCGTGGATGGCGTGCAGGTGCGTGGTGTGTCTCACCGAACACGGTATGCAGCGTGGCGGCCATTAAAAATTCTGCAGGCGGGCTTGAATGCCGTCCGACGTGGCTACGTACGTAGGTGACCAGCTGCATACACATGCTAAAAATGGCGCCGCACGCTTCCCTTCCCTTCGATCGCGCCGGGCAGTGAGGGGGCATCTCCTGCCGCGCTAGCTGCCGGTGCATGCATGCCCTACATCCCTGCGCGCTTCTGCTACGCCGTAATACGTGAGTTTACTTGCAAGTTTTATTGCTCTGCCTCTGTTAGTATTTTTTTTCTTTAACACAGCACAATCGCAGATGCTCGCACACACTCACCCCTATGAACGCATACACGCACAACGTACCTTTATGAACACATCCGAGATACTGAGCCGGCATCATCTTGAGATTTGTGAAGCCATCATAGGCGCATCGCAGTCCACGGGTATTGCTCTGTCGTCTTGCATATTTTTTTCTTGACGTGAGATACTTTGTTTATGTATTTTGAAAGACAGATAAAAAAAACTTTCTTGCCTTGTTGGGACTCTCAAAAGAAAGACAGATTAAAAAAACTTTCTTGCCTTGTTGGGACTCCAGTTTTAACACCAGAAACTCTTGATTCCTCACATGTCGAACCCTTCAAGATTGGGCGCTTTAACCACTAAAGGCGGTTTTGACCATAACTTCATGGTTGTTTCAGATGTAGTAACCTGATCAACATACAAAATTCCCAAACAAAAATGTGCAGGAAAAATGGAAACAAGCCAAAAGGCAAGAAATTGAGGGAAAACATAAATATTTCTAGTAAATTAAATAAACATCTAAAGATATATTAATGCAATACTGAAGGAAATATGCCCTAGAGGCAATAATAAAGTTGTTATTTATATTTCCTTATATCATGATAAATGTTTATTATTCATGCTAAAATTGTATTAACCGGAAACTTAGTACATGTGTGAATACATAGACAAAACAGAGTGTCCCTAGTATGCCTCTACTTGACTAGCTCGTTAATCAAAGATGGTTATGTTTCCTGACCATAGACATGTGTTGTCATTTGATGAACGGGATCACATCATTAGAGAATGATGTGATGGACAAGACCCATCCGTTAGCTTAGCATTATGATCGTTGAGTTTTATTGCTATTGCTTTCTTCATGACTTATACATGTTCCTCTGACTATGAGATTATGCAACTCCCGAATACTAGAGGAACACTTTGTGTGCTATAAAACGTCACAACGTAACTGGGTGATTATAAAGATGCTCTACAGGTGTCTCCGAAGGTGTTTGTTGGGTTGGCATAGATCGAGATTAGGATTTGTCACTCCGTGTATCGGAGAGGTATCTCTGGGCCCTCTCGGTAATGCTCATCACTATAAGCCTTGCAAGCAATGTGACTTAATGAGTTAGTTGCGGGATGAAGTATTATGGAACGAGTAAAGAGACTTGCCGGTAACGAGATTGAACTAGGTATGATGATACCGATGATCGAATCTCGGGCAAGTAACATACCGATGACAAAGGGAACAACGTATGTTGTTATGCGGTTTGACCGATAAAGATCTTCGTAGAATATGTAGGAGCCAATATGAGCATCCAGGTTCCGCTATTGGTTATTGACCGGAGATGTGTCTCGGTCATGTCTACATAGTTCTCGAACCCGCAGGGTCCGCACGCTTAACGTTCGAAGATGATTTGTATTATGAGTTATGTGATTTGATGTACCAAAGTTTGTTCGGAGTCCCGGATGAGATCATGGACATGACGAGGAGTCTCAAAATGGTCGAGAGGTAAAGGTTCATTTATTGGAAAGTTGCATTCGGACATCGGAATGGTTCCGAGTGATTCGGGCATTTTTCCGGAGTACCGGGAGGTTACCGGAACCCCCCGGGGAAAGATATGGGCCTTATGGGCCATAGGAGGGAGGCTAACCAGCCCACAAGGGGCTGGTGCGCCCCCCACAAGGGAGGAGGCCGAATTGGACTTGGGAAGGGGGCGCCACCCCCCTTTCCTTCTCCTACTCCCTCTCCTTCCCCTTTTCCCCCTCCGGTAAAAGGAAAAAAGGGTGGGGCCGAATCCTACTAGGACTGGAGTCCTAGTAGGACTCCCCTCTCCCTGGCGCGCCCCTTGTTGGCCGGCCTCCTACTCCCCTCCTCTATATACGGGGGCAGGGGGCACCCCAAAGGCACAACAGACAATCTCTTAGCCGTGTGCGGTGCCCCCCTCCACAGTTCAACACCTCGGTCATATAGTCGTAGTGCTTAGGCGAAGCCCAGCGCCGGTAACTTCGTCATCACCGTCACCACACCGTCGTGCTGACGAAACTCTCCCTCGGCCTCAACTGGATCAAGAGTTCGAGGGACGTCACCGAGCTAAACGTGTGCAGATCGCGGAGGTGCCGTGCGTTCGATACTTGGATCGGTTGGATCGCGAAGACGTTCGACTACATCAACTGCGTTACTAAACGCTTCCACTTTCGGTCTACGATGGTACGTGGACACACTCTCCCTGCTCGTTGCTATGCTTCTCCTAGATAGATCTTGCGTGATCGTATGAATTTTTTGAAATACTACAATCCCCAACAAATACAACCAGAAATATTTTGTAAAACCTTGGAATTTAGTAAGATTCTAGCAAACTCATGGAATTCAGTAAAGTCAAGATAAATTTTGTTCATTAAAAAACAAATTTTAATAATGTTTTATAATATTTCTGAATTTTTTTACATCCCCAGTTTTATTTGTAGATCTTCATTGTAGAATTTATTATGTTTCCGTTGTACTAAAAATATCCAATATAATTCTTTTTTCATATATTTTTAAATATGTTTCCCTTCATGATCTTCTAAAGTTTTTAAAACTTTGTTTTTTAGATATCTCTATATTCTCAACTGTTAGTCAACTTTGTATGCTAATTGCTACTACATAAGTCTGTGAAACTGTCGCTTCATCATCGCTAAAATTGCTTTCAAAATGCAAATAGACAAAAAATTGATGGTTTTGATACTTGAGTGACAACGTATTTCTAGTATTGGAGTTAAGGGACCGATTTTAACTTTGGAAATAGTTGAGGGATCAAAAGTTACCTTTTCTTTTAAAATGAGTATATAAAATTTTTACAAAGGGGTCTCCTATGGCGCCATGGATAAATACCTCACATTTTGTACATATGTAGCCTGAATGTAGGATATCAAGGCCCTTTGTCATGATCGGCTGCAACACAAACTTGTTGTTGGAGCCCTCTCGGTTGTGTTCTATCTCCAAAGTTATGAGGATGGGTAAGAACCATATTTCCTTTAGAGATATACCGCTAGAGGTAGGCATGCATGTCGTTCCGCCAGTCCATGACAAAAAGATTTTGAGGGGGACGATCTTGTTGGTTTCTCTTTAGAAGAGTATAGTTATTTAGAAGTCCACTGAAATTTTTTGCTCACATGTCTTGAGAAATTACAGATAGAAATTTACTAATTACCTAGCTTTAGCTTGGCAGTGAAAAAGAACTTCCGAGGATGAATTGTGGCACCCACCCTTGGTGTGTGTATATGTTGTCTTGCAAGTAGTACTTTTTATATAAGTAAGTCCAACATAGTTCATTGTGTATGTGTGATCAATATTCTGAAGGGAAACTAACATCTGGTTGTGGGAACATGGAATACAATTGATAATTAGGCATGCAAATTTTTTGACCCGCAGTTATACATATATAAGAGTGTACATAAAAACTCAAGTTTTGTTAGGATGTTGCCCCCAATGCCATCGGTGTTACATACACCCTTGCCTCTGGAGATCGTGGGACCTTGGCCAAATCTATACTTATTAATAAAGAGAATTGATATTCTTGATCCGTCATAGAATTTAACATACAACCCCATGGTCTTACAATGAATAAACCCATAGTCTATCCAAAAATGTTTTCTTTCTTTATGTGGCTCCACGGTCACACGTCAGCATGGGCCGTCCCCTCCACTTGGTAGCTTGTGTGGGCTCCGCAGCGCGGCTTGCGTGTGCAATGTTGGGCCTTTGATTTGGCCCGACAGTAGCAAGATAGAGGTTCATAATGAAATAAATATGTGCCATGAGGGATTCGAATCCAGACGCAACCAGATCAACTTGGCGCAGAAACCAATTGGCTGCACACGTGTTTTTACAAATAATAGAAACATGTTATTCATGTAACAAGCCAATCTGTTGCACGTATGTTTGTGTAAATACAGGAAACATGCTCTTCATGTTTGTTTCCTGTTATATTCTTATATTTTTGTAACCGGAAATTTTATCTGGTCTTTCTGTACCATAGATACGCACAACCATGCTCATTATTATATCCTTAATATGACTCTCTATCACGCGGATGATGTTGGGCTGCTATAAAAACCCTATAGTCAAAAAAATATCGACACAGGGATAAAACGTAGGATAACCCAAATGACTCGGACTAGCTGAACTCTCCAAGACAAACACAACCCATGTTGTTTGGCTCACGTTTTGGCACATTAAACTAACCTAAGAAAACTCATGGCTAACTTCCTCCCATAAATAAAAGAGCGACCACGCCTCCTCTTTTGCAATATTTCTTCTAGATGGTAGCCTTTGCGCCCAGTTGCCACTTATATCGCCACCGAACACCGTTATCATCACTAACACATCGAAACTCGCCTCACCAAAACACATCGACAAGGAGAATCGATTAGGACGAAGAAGTGCTCGAATCGTGGATTGCAGACAATGAATCATGTCCTTCAATCTACACTAAACACCATAAGCATACATCGCGTTTGGTGTGAAATTTTCCAAATACTCACACCCATCTAGTCATCAAGATTTCGTCAACCCCCTAGATATTGCCCATCATCCTTGTGTTATCGTTGCCCATGCGCACTATGATCCATGTCATTCACAGACATGAACCGGTTGTCAGCCGATCCTACGGGATGTATCATCATGCTGGGATGTAATTCTTCAACATTGAGGATCATTGAGGATCCATGGAAACATATTAATATGGCATCTTAAATATTTTGCTAGCTCATTTCTCTTAGTTATTACTCCAGGATGATTTGTAACATATTCTAGCCTTAGATTTTAATTTGTAGGTGGCTAACCTATTAGTTAAATTTGCCTTGTTTTGTGGTACACTTAGGTACTTGAACATTTGATTGTATTTGCGAGTGACCCATTCTAAATAGTCATGCATTGTGGTTTTCATAGGACTGTGTACATGCTTTGTGACTTTAAATCTTATGACGGATTTGTTCTGTTTTGTTTTCATGTCCTATCTTTACAACCAGGATGATAGGAATAGCTCGTCACACGAGAAAGTTATGAGGTGAATTATACCACTGCAAGTTGTACCCCATGGTTGCACCTCATATTTTTCTATTTCTGCAGATCCTATATTGTTGTGTAGTTATGTCTCCAAGTGTGTTGATCCCTATCGGCTTACTGAAGTAAACTTATTTATTTTTCTGTGTGGATTTCTACTGGCTTACTGAAGTACAACTTATTTATTTTTGTGGGCAATTAATTTCTGCTTGTTCGAACATGTTTGATGTACTTCCACGTCAAGAAGTGTGCATGAAACCCTTTACAAAGCCATTTGTATCCAGTATCCTATAGTAAAAATTCTACTGCATGCCGGTGGAGTTGAGAATTGGTGTTAATCTTTCGTAAGTGGTAGCAGATATTAATTCCAAAATATTTGGGTTTGGTCATCGGCTTTTTTAAATACATAGAGCAGGGAATGACAAAGAGATCCCATTGGCTGAGAGGTGTTTGGCAAAAAAAGAGTAAGAGAGAGACGAGATGAGATTCTTCACTGCAGTGTAGTTGCCGCTTCTATTCGCTTTCACTGGTAAAGGAGGGAGGGAGGGAGCTCATCAATTGTCCTGAAGCATTAACTACTGATTGCATCTATTCGCTTTGCACAAAAGTTGAAGCTACTGATCCACCTGTTTGATGTCAAAAATGCCCGGACATATGAGGGAGAAATGAGCTTCGATTTTGAAGACGACCTTAATCATTAGTTTAATTTATTTAACTAAAAAGTTTCCATTATTTGTTAATTTAACTATGATGCAGAGCAAGATGAGAGCTTGGACATGTTGTGGGAGTCTGTAGCCAGCTTGAAGCACATCACACTGCCAATCAACAAGGAGCATTGGAGACTTGTCAGCTATCAATCTTGTCTTACGGAAGTGTTTTGTAGTCATAGCACTTCATGTGTTATGAAAGTGTCAAACACCAGACGTCTTCATATGCAAAAATATAATGGAAGCTATAAAGATATTTTTAGTTATTTGCATTCACTAATGTCAACTATAAATGCAGGGGTCTTCATGGTGACAACTATTATAATAGAATATGTGAAGATATTTGCTTCTTGGATGAACAATATAACTCCATAGCCCGCTATAACTTAACCAGCTTATAAGGTACAAGTTAGTTAAGATAAGAGCAGCACTTGGAGAAGAAGGGAGCCAAAAATCTTTTGTACTGGTACTTTCCTTCCAACTAAGGTAGTTGCTTATTCCATGTGATTATCTAATTTTGTCCCACTCTATTTTTGGTTTTCAGGGACCCATCTCTCTGGATTATGGTGAGCAAGGGGCGTTGCTTATATCCAAGTTATTGCAAGGTGCCTTCCATCCTCAATGGTAAATTCAATGAATATTGATGTAACCCACAAAAAATAACAATATAGATGTACTGTGTACGTATATGAAGTGATGCATGTACCACTAATGATTACTTATTTTCAGATGGCACCTGATGTGTGTGCTTACATGTGCTGTATGTGCTTACATGTAATTTGATATACGCAATCAGAAAAAAAATAATAAGTGTGAAATTTGATATGCATTGCATTCGTAAGTGTACTTGAAAAAAGATAAATTAAAAGCCCGTGGCAACGCACGGGCATCCTTCCTGCCCGTCTCTGCGGTTGGGGTAGCGGTGGGGCTCGGGGGACTTGGTGTCAAGGTCTTGGA
The DNA here is from genome assembly GCF_018294505.1 of Triticum aestivum. NCBI lineage: Eukaryota > Viridiplantae > Streptophyta > Magnoliopsida > Poales > Poaceae > Triticum > Triticum aestivum. Next base: position 592,082,668 of record NC_057814.1, on the reverse strand, counting down.
TTCCGGGAGGGGGGGGGCTGATGGTGGTGGCGCGGTACTCATGGGCAAAGCTCGTGCCTCGGTGCTGCCCAGCTGCCACGGCCGTGTGGGCGGCGTGGTAGCCGGGGTGTGGCGTTCGGTGGCGGTGAGTGTTGGCCGTGGTGAAAACCTACTCTATCTTCGGACGGACTGGCGACGGCGAAGATCGCTCCCTTCTTGAAGGCGTCATCGCGGCTATCACTGCCCGTCGTGCTGCTCCAGGGGAAACTTTGATCCTCGGACCGGGCGGTGGCGGTGCTCCGGTGCCGTATCCTTCCTGAAGGCGCCCCCTTGGAGCCCACGGTTCGTCATATGCGGCTTCCCTTCTTCGCGTTGTTCACGGATGAAGCCCCCGGCGAGTCTTGTAGTGGGTGAGTGCGGTTGTACTAGGGTGTGTGTTGATGCGCTCAGTGCTTATGTATCCTGCCTTGGGTGTGTGTGCGTTTGTGGTGGGTGAGTGCAGTTGTACGGGGCACTGTTGGTCTATGCTTTATATATAAAGCGGGACGAAAGCCTTTTTCGGCAAAGAAAGCGGTAGAGAAGACTGTGTTTTTGGACCTTCAGGTGAAGCGGGAATTATAACATTGTGATATCAAATTATTGTTCATTGATTGTTTGATCAAGTTGTTGACACATGTTTGATGTATGATAATTTTGGGATGTGAAGTATGTGTCTGAATCAAGTATCGTCCACTTATTCTTTGATTTTATCGGTTTTGCTAAATCTCATGTGTGACTTTTGTTGTTGTTGTGTCACTAACTTTCTTCTTTGCACGAGGCCGAAGATGAGGATGACATGAGGAGAGCTGGCCACGGCGAGGCCGAGCCGTGTACGAGTGGGAGCGAGTCCGAGACTTAACCAATGAGGGTGCATCGGGGTGTGGGTGGGGGAGGGGGACATCGGAGTTGTTCATTGAGGATGGTCGGGGCGGAAACTGACATGGTGGTCGGGGGAGGTTGAGGGGAGGGGAGGGAGGTGATAGCCGCCGGTTGCGGGGATGGAGGCAGGCAATTAGGCTTGGGTAGGGCACGATGGAAGAAGAGTAACCGTCATGGGAAAGGAGGGAGAAGATGAATAGGTGGTAGCGTGTTCCTAACCGTTGGATATTGATTTGATGGCCGTAAATAGAAGTGACTGACGTGAAGAGTATTGTCAAGTACCTCATGTATGGGTTCCCTCTTAATTTATTTTCAATCATTTGCCCGTAGCAACGCACGGGCACTCTACTAGTATCCTTAATATGACTCTCTATCACGCGGATGATGTTGGGCTGCTATAAAAACCCTATAGTCAAAAAAATATCGACACAGGGATAAAACGTAGGATAACCCAAATGACTCGGACTAGCTGAAGTCTCCAAGACAAACACAACCCAGGTTGTTTGGCTAACGTTTTGGCACATTAAACTAACCTAAGAAAACTCCTGGCTAACTTCCTCCCATAAATAAAAGAGCAACCACGCCTCCTCTTTTGCAATATTTCTTCTAGATAGGTAGCCTTTGCGCCCAGTTGCCACTTATATCGCCACCGAACACCGTTATCATCACTAACACATCGAAACTCGCCTCACCAAAACACATCGACAAGGAGAATCGATTAGGACGAAGAAGTGCTCGAATCGTGGATTGCAGACAATGAATCATGTCCTTCAATCTACACTAAACACCATAAGCATACATCGCGTTTGGTGTGAAATTTTCCAAATACTCACACCCATCTAGTCATCAAGATTTCGTCAACCCCCTAGATATTGCCCATCATCCTTGTGTTATCGTTGCCCATGCGCACTATGATCCATGTCATTCACAGACATGAACCGGTTGTCAGCCGATCCTACGGGGTGTATCATCATGATGCGATGTAATTCTTCAAGGAGAACATTCACACTGGATAAATATTATGATTCGTGAACATCTTGTTTGCTCCATGGCGAAGTATGTCCCTGTTGCAACGCACATGCTCTTTTGCTAGTTATTTATCATGTACGTACAAAGTAACATTCACAAAATCATGTGTTAGGGAAAATAGAGAAACATATGTGATTGGGTGGCTAGGAGGCTAGTTGTACCATCAAACCATCAGGGACAACCCCTAGGTTTGACACTCCATTTGTCTTATAGGCTGAATATTTTTTTCAGCGGGAGGCATGCAGTGGTAGTGGAGGTACACCGTATGCATTGTACTGGGTCTTTTTAGAAAAATATAATTGTTGAAGGTGAATTATTTGGTGTAACCTTTATGATCCACTTTGGCACCAAGAAATTAGATGACGTCCTTTTGTTAAAGAAAGAAAAATGCAAAAGATTACCCTGCTTCGAACAAAATACTCCTGTTGCAGTGGCTCTGAAATTGACGCGGAGCAGAAGGGAGTCGATGCAGGATGGGCAGCGCAGCGCGCAGGCAGGGTCCATCTGACGGCTGACAATGGGTGGGGATGATCGCTCGGCCCAGCCTGCGCCGAAAATTATTAGCCGCATGTCCCACTTGCAGCTCACTTTGCAGGGGCGCGGGGCCCACCTGCCAGTGCCTCCACAGTAAAGCCCTAAAGCGTCAGGGAGGAAGCAGTGCATGCACCCACAGGCAGCCAGCCCGGGGTATGAGCCATGCATGTCACGGCCACACGAACCAGCAACTCCTATTTGCATCAGCATTTATCTTTTCTTCTTGCAGCTCATTTGCAACTTGTGACATTGGATTCGTGCATCGTCATTCATTTGTTTTAAATTGGTCTGTAGTCTAATCCAACCTTCAATTTTGTTTGCAGTAGTACTAATTATGCTAGAAAATGAATATCAGAATATAGTTTCTAGTCGGTGGCAAGAGGACAGATCCATCCATGTGTACAGAAAGCATCCAGCGATGCGAAACTGATGGGATCATGGGAGCCATCTGCTACTCTAACGAAACAGTACACATGGCGGCAATTAACCATAGCTGTACGTCCTATAGCTACACTAGCAAATACTCCTACTCTATTGCAATACAGAAGAACATGCCTTGGGGACTAGCTAGATTAACAGACTTCACTGTGCTGCTGTAGTAGGTAGAGGAGTAGGAACAACATTCTTGAGCTGCTCCCTCTGATCAGTAGTACTGTAATTAAGTATACATTAATCACCATCCTTAAAGAAACGTAGTTGCAGTGAAAATTCATGATCCGGCCCCTGCCAGCATCCTTCTGCTTCTTGCTGCTCCTCATCCGCCTGATCTGATCCGTATTTATCCCTTTTTCTCCAAGAGAGATCATGCATGGAGGCTTTACGGGGGGAGGAGGGCTGCGATCCAAGAGTTTCACCATCCCCACAATCATTTGCGCCACCCCTCCCACCTCTCTCTCTCTCTCACTGTCATGATCTATTTAACATGCGCCCGCCCTTTTGCTTGTTGCCTGCATATAATTCTGTTCCTCGCTCGCTTGCATCTCCTTTACTTATTTAGCCAGGCTACCCTTCTCCATCATCACCTCCACGACGCCTGCCTCCTGCCTTCTCCCTCCTCCTCGTCCTTCACGCTACTACAAAAGACCACACAGGCAAGCAGGCTCACGCCACTGCCCACTGCCTAGCACCCCACCTCACCTCAGCCAATTCGATCGCTCGCATAAACTATTTCGTGGATCCTTCAGAGAGGATCTAGAGCAGCAGCAGCAGTGGGATCTGCGCGTGCGAGGCAGCAGCTTCGATGGGCCTCGACGCCGCGGAAATCTCTGAATTGGCGGCGCTCCGGCCGATCCAGACGGCCGTGAGCGGCCCCCGGGCCACGGCAGAGCCTCGGACGGACGATGACGCTCCAGCCGCCGGCACCGGCTGCGTCACACCCAAGGCGAGCGGCGCGCGTTCAGCCGCTGCAGGAGGAGCGGACGACGACGACGACGCTGCCGCCGACACCGGCTGCGTCACGCCCAAGGCAAGCGGCTCCATGGCCATGCTGCCCATCGCGCCGCTGCAGCAAGACGACCGCGCCGACGTCGGCTTCGCCACGCCGCTGGCCACGGGTGGAGTAATTGGGCCGCGAGACGGCTGCGCTGCTGCCGGCGACGAGAACAGCTTCACCACGCCCACGACGGCCGACAGCGCGCTGTTGCCGGCCACCGGCCACGGTGTGCCCACCGGCGCCGCGGAAGTCGGCGCCGGTCCCGACGAGGAAGCGTGCTCCGCTCCAGCAGCGGCTCTTCTACCCGGTGCCGCACGACCTGGCCACCGTGTTCGTGGCCGTGCCGCAGTGCCCGCCGCCCGCCAAGAAGATGCGGGCACACGCCCTGGAGTCATCTGCGCCCCTAGGCAGTTGAGCGAGACACACACCTCTCTCTCGCTCCAGCAATTCAGCACCCCGCGGAGGTGACATGCATGCGTGCATGCCGCTGCGCGCCATTGCCGCGACCGAGCGCAAGTGGGCGAAGGAATTCTCCAGAGAAGCGGAAGCGAAGTGGATCTCTCTTTCCTCTCCTCCGTCCCCATGCAGAATAAGCCTGAATAATCGGATTGTACATACACCGCCGCCCGCCTCCTGTGCATACGCGTGATGATCAGCTGCCATGGCGCAAATCCAGCAGGTGATCGTGGAATCATGAAAGAGACGGATGGTAACCTGGGAATAATTCAACTCTGCATGGCAGAATTAGGCGCTCGTGAGTGGGGCCGCCGATTGCTCTGTATTTCCGCCTCAATCCTCTCGCGGGGAATTGTGTAAACTCTACTGTAATCTTTTGTAAACTCTACTTACCATTTTGTCTTGTGTACTTGTTTCGATGTACTTGCTCTGCCTCTGCATCATCGAACTATAGACAGGCCATGTTTATTTCTGCGGATGAACTGCACAATTCTACTTCCAGAATTCACTTCACTGCCTGGTCTGGCTCTCTTCTCAGGCCATGCATGGTTCTCTCTATGCGCCCTCTCTGTTTTCCCTCTGCCTCTGAATTTCAGGACAGTGGGCGGACGCCAATTGTGATGAATTTCTCTCTCTCTCTCTCTCTCTCTCTCTCTTTCATTAGAGAGGGAGAGAGTGTTGTAGAGAGAGAAAGAGGTGTGTGTGTGAGAGAGAGAGAGTTGGGCAAGCGAGGAGGGAGGAAAGTGGCCTGACGCGAGCTTCCAAAGCATGTCTTGTTGCAGCCGCAGCCTCCCTGGATCTTCTTGGATACCCAAACAAAGCCGCGTGCGCGATGGAGCTCGGCTCGACCAGGGTCGATGGATGCAGTGCAGGGGGCAGAGCAGATCTGGAGAGGGGAAAGCGTCCGTCCTCCAGATCTGGGCCTCCAGGCACCCGGCTTCAATGATTTGCCCATGGATTCCCCAACTGCTCACGTATAAATTTTCTCGCGGGAACTGTTCATGTATAGTTGCGGCATACATGCATACGGAGTACATGTTAAATACATTTTGCCTTTTACTTCCCTCTGGGGTCTGGAGACTGGAGTCTGGACCAGTACGCTCGCAGCACATTCAGTTGCTGGATCACTGTGCAAGCGTATGGCAGCTGCCGGCCCTGTGGTACTTGGACTGTACTCTGTTTTTGTACCGTCCAGGGAACTACTCTCCTCCATCTCCACAACACACAAGATTTCCAGGAAGCGGCAGGGCAGAGATCTGTAGCCATCACACGTACTAGTTGGACAATTTCTCTTCCCTTTTCCCCCACCTTTGCAACCGGCAGAGATCTCAAAGAAGATCGCCAGAACGACGCGCAAGTGCGAGCAACTTCACCCCTGTCCCTAACAAGAAGTTGTTTACCACTATTTTGACAAATTTTGTCAACTAAACAACAAAACTAGAGTAGTTAACAAGGGACAAGCATGTAAAATGGTATGGACCAAACCAAACCAAGTCATCATCATAATTCATAAACATCCTTACGCCAAACGCATGATCCTACCCACGAACTGTGCCGCTCAGCCTCACAACTCCCAGGGACACAGAGCAGAGATCGGCAGCTTCTCCGGCCAGAGACACCACGCAGGCACGATCATACATCTCAGGGCTACCGGATTTGGTACGTGACAAGAGCACGCATCCTCTTGTCCGCTTGCCAGCCCAACAAATATTCGGGAGAAAAGAGAAAGCTTCCATGGATTTCTAACGGCCAGGGACGTACAGTGGGGAGTGCATGGGCTGCGGAGTGCGCCGGTGCGTGCGTGGATGTGTCTGTCTGCAGTCTGCGGTGCCGTGCATGCATGCATGGGCGGGTGTCCGCCACTAGCTACGTGCCAAAGGGCCACCTACCTACTCGTGTCTTTGGTGACAAGCAAAGGGTAATCCGCTTTTGTGATGGAACCTTTATTTCTTGACTTGTTTCTTCCTTTTCTACTTGTTTTCATTGGTACCTTTGGGGGGCTATAATTGCTCAGTCGGTGTGAAGAATGAATAAAGGCTAACATCTCACATGTCATTGAAAATCTTGCGTATCATCATTTTGTATTTTTTTAACCTACTCCATCATGCAAGAATTGGAGAGGTGTGCCGCCTACCGTCGACGCCTGCCGGATCCATCGAAGAGTGCCAAGACCCTCCGGCTCGGTATCGAGCAATCGACGAAGGAGGCGGCGGCGACAGCAAGAGCGGTGAAGCTCGTGAGGCAACAGAACCACTCTATGCTGACGATGGCCGGCTTTATCTCGTCGTCATCCGACGACCCCCCACCTGCCGCCAACGCCTACCTGGAGGGCTACGGCCGCGCCGGCAACTGGAAGGGCAAAGAACCAGCGAGGAAGTGGTGAAGAAACTCGGCCCTCTCCGTCTTTATTTCCTTTTTCAGTAATTTTAGTTTACAACTATGTCCGTCGGATGAGCCGTGATGTTCTTTTGGTCCAGATTATGTGCTGCCTGTTATGGGCACCATTGATAAATAGCAGTACGTCCTAGCGGACTGATTAAGATCGGTGGATCATGTTGAGTTGGGATCTGTAGGGAACTTGGGATACATACCGTCATGAAGATGTTACCGGGCGGCCGGCCACGACTTGCTAACGTAGTTCTGATGGCACGTATGACGTATACTCCTCCTGGTACATGCCGATCTCCGAGCAAGAGTAACGTGTAAGGCTGAAGGCATCATGAGACGAGACGGTGCTGAATTTGGGAACGCTGGTGGATCCAGGGGCAGATAGATGGATAGATCTCTGCATGCATGGGGGAGCATCAATGATGGTATGTCGATCGCTTTTGGCTTGGCCGCCGTAGAACTCACGAAGCAGCTAGGGCCGCTCTCTGCACTCGCCGAACCCGCATGCAGAACAGAGTGGAGCAGAGCAGAGCCGAATCATTTCGGCCGGCCAGACCCCCACTTGCCCTAGCGTCCTGGCACGCCGGACCCCGTACCTGTCCACTGGCTTGGCCTTGCAGGAGTACACGGAGAACGAAGAAGATACATGCAGGCAGGAGGCATCACTCTGGTGTTCATTTGGAACAGCCGAGAGTGAACCGGTCGAAATGCCCTGTCTCAACCTACTCCTACATCCTACAACAACGAGATGACCATCTTCCACGGGGATTAGTGCCGAGCACAACGCCGGGCACAACCGACGGGCTGAGGACGACGGCACCTCGTTTGCCTACCCCAGAGAGAGACTCCGACTGACCCTCCTGGACCAGAGCCACAGGGCGACGCAACAGCATGATCCCCACCGATTGGACCGGACAAAAACGACGCTGTTTCTTCCTCGCTTCATCATGGAGGAGGCTAGACTGAAGAAGGCTCCAGCTAGCTAGCTGTTGTTTCCATGGCTTTGAATTCCTTCTTGACATCGACAAGCTTTGGCATCACGCGCTGTTCATTGGGCCTGCCATGCCTGCTCCCTTTTCCGATCGATGATGACTCTGACGGATTGACGGACGGGCGAAAAGGCTAAAGCGGCCGCCTGATTAGCGTGCTACTGTACGAGTACGTGCTACGGGAACAGGATGAAGTGGGGGAGTTTACCCGGCCGTGTTCTTGTCCTGGCCGTGAGCGAGTGTATGTAGCGCGAGAATGGAGTTGTTAAAGTGGCGTAGTACGTGATGAGATAGGGGGGCAGGGGCGAGGGGGTCGTTGTAGTAGGCCGGTTCTAGGCTAGAAAGCTCGTGGCTTTCTATTTGGACACTTCGTTCTCGCTTTTGTCACCGTCAAATGAGTGTAGGTCCGATCTGTCTCTGGATCCGATGGCAGCACGGGTAAGTTTGTGAGCCTGTCAAATCCATGAGTCTGTCCTCACTCCTTTGCTGGACAGATTTAAATGGAATGCCATCTCAACAAGAAAAGACAGGCTAGAATGAGTGTGAGTTTTTTTTAAAGGGAGGAAAAAGATTTACCTCATCGATTAATTAAGTGGAAAAAAATAGCACAATCAACAAGTGAAAACGATACAAGAAAGTCATGCGCGAACTACTCACTAAGTATGCAGCATGACTCAACCAATCCCAACATGCAAAAGCCGTAAACGCTCACACTTCTACAACACAAAGTAAACCCTAACCAAAACACCTCGGCTAAAGACAACAGACACCACCAGACCCACCATGCCAAGCCAAACCATGATCACTCGCTTCTCCAGAGAGATTTCCCCACCTGACGTACTGACGCCTCACTACTACTTAATTAGTGAAAGATACGTTGGGATGTTTTCAATTCTTCATCAAGAGCGTCTTGAGTTTCTCCCCTGGTAGCCTTCACTGTGAGAAGGCAGCCGGTAGTATAGGCAACGACCACGCGCATGCTCTAGCACAAGGGGAAAAACCCCGTAGAGGCCTGCATCACCCCCATTCGTAGAATCAACCTGGAGCTCGGGCAACCAAAACATAATTGACACCACCTCGAGTTTGCCAAGAGCGGCCACCACTCTCGCCAAAACATTCACAACACGCATAGTCACAAAGCTCAACACAAAGTAGCTCGGACTCCTCCATAAAAACATGCTGCAAAGACACGTCCACCACAGTAGCATCGTTGATGGGTGACGATGGTGGGGGAGGTGGTGAAGCAGCTCCCCGAGATGATGTAGTCCGGTCGATGCGGCTCTGCACGACATCACGTGCACCGGATTGGATCCCTACACTCGCGTGCATGATAACCTCTCGAGAGGCATCGGAAGCAACGGCCCCTCAGCCACGCCCGGAGACTCGGCCGCGCCATGAAAGCAGGACGACGGAGGCCCTGCCTAAAGGCGGCAGGCGGCGGTGTAACGATGTGCCAGCCACCCATAGAGGATCGATCAATGTCGCTATCAGCCACTACTGGGTGGGCCAACCACCAAAGCTAATTTAGAGGCCTCGTAAAAGTTTGAAAAGTTGATATACCCTTTTTCCTTAGCTTGATATGAAATGGACCTACGAGATCAGGACATAACTAATTAAACCAGTCACGTCAAGAGACAACGTGCTCCCTCCGTACCAAAGATAATCCAAAATTTTCCACGCAACATATCCCAGTCACGACCAAACCCCTGTCTCGCAAGTGACAATGACTTCACCACGAGCTCGTGCATGAAAAGCTATACCACTTCCGTGCCCAAAAAAATTAAAATTAAATTCGTGCGTGTGCCTAAAGTCTAAAGGTATGTCAAATAACTTGCAGGTTCCTTCATCAGGGAGAGTCTAAAGGTAAAGCAAGTAAGCACCAAAACGCTGAAGTATTGCGAAGCTCACAGCCTCAGTGATCCGCAGATGGTCGATCTCTCGGCTCTCTGCAATGATCTTCCAAGTTACCTGCCCCACAACGGTCGTTGGCACTGCGCGGCACGTAGTGCGGTCACTGCTGCCGCGTTCGTACGTACGTAGTCTCGGCGCGTGGTCGCCGGCTCGCTGGCGTCCAAACTGCGAAGTAGGAGTACAGTAGGAGTACATTACTGTGCATGGGCATGGCGTACGTACGTACGTGCAGAAAAGGCCAAGCGCCACAACGACTGCGGCGCCGTATGCGTCCGGGGCGTACGTACGTCGTGGCCTCGTCAGCGCAGGTTAGGTTGGTGGATCCGAGGCGCGCAAATCAACATGTCGAGCAGGGAGGATCCATAGCGCACGAAGCGGCGCGGCTCGGCCCTGCGAGCGAGCCGGCTGTCGGTCGGACCACGAACCACCTCTTGCTCTACGAATTTGGCAGCGGCTTGCCAATAGAGCACCACCATCGACGGACTAGAGACTAGCGACAACAAGCGAGACATTTCTTTCCGGGTCTGTCTACAACACATCTAGATGTGTCACATCTAAGTTGATGTGCATTCTGTTTGTGGTCTATTTTTTGCCTTAGTTTTTTTTTGTTTTTTGTTGTTGCATTACATACTTATGGAAGTTTACATGTGACATTCTTAAAAAACATCTAGATGTGAATTAGACAAACTGTTTCTTATTTACTGCTACTGATACCGCTCCATCACCAAGTCTGGCAAACCATCATGTTAGCCAAGGAAGATTTGGGACTTGGGACGCAAGAAATTACATGTCCTTTTGTCAGAGGTCAGACCAACCAACACACCTCGGTCACGCTCAAGAACATTCCACCGCATCCGTCCGAACCGCGCTGTCCTGAGAGCGGAAGCCATCCAACGCGGGTTTGAATTGGTCCGCGGCGCTGTCCAGACGTACTTTCTCCCGTAAATCGAAGACAAATGTGAGGGGCTTTTCGGGAATCGAGACCGCTCCCACGCCCGCTTCTGATCGCTCTGGCCCACAACCCCCCCCCACCCCCACCTGCCCCTACCACGCTTTTCCATCCCACGTGTCGCGCCGCTTGCGCCGCATTCATGCTGGCCCAGGGCATGCAGTGGCCGGCATTGATGGGACGTGACATCTGGGGCATCGCCGATTCAATGTGGACACCTCTGAACGAAATATGCCCTAGAGGCAATAATAAAGTTATTATTTATTTCCTTATATCATGATAAATGTTTATTATTAATGCTAGAATTATATTAACCGGAAACATAATACATGTGTGAATACATAGACAAACAGAGTGTCACTAGTATGCCTCTACTTGACTAGCTCATTGATCAAAGATGGTTAAGTTTCCTAGCCATTGACATGGGTTGTCATTTGATTAATGGGATCACATCATTAGGTGAATGATGTGATTGACTTGACCCATTCCGTTAGCTTAGCACTCGATCGTTTAGTATGTTGCTATTGCTTTCTTCATGACTTATACATGTTCCTATGACTATGAGATTATGCAACTCCCGTTTACCGGGGAAACACTTTGTGTGCTACCAAACGTCACAACGTAACTGGGTGATTATAAAGGTGCTCTACAGGTGTCTCCGAAGGTACTTGTTGGGTTGACGTATTTCGAGATTAGGATTTGTCACTCTGATTGTCGGAGAGGTATCTCTGGGCCCACTCGGTAATGCACATCACTTAAGCCTTGCAAGCATTGCAACTAATGAGTTAGTTGCGGGATGATGTATTACGGAACGAGTAAAGAGACTTGCCGGTAACGAGATTGAACTAGGTATTGAGATACCGACGATCGAATCTCGGGCAAGTAACATACCGATGACAAAGGGAACAACGTATGTTGTTATGCGGTTTGACCGATAAAGATCTTCGTAGAATATGTGGGAGCCAATATGACCATCCAGGTTCCGCTATTGGTTATTGACCGGAGACGTGTCTCGGTCATGTCTACATAGTTCTCGAACCCGTAGGGTTCGCACGCTTAACGTTTCGATGACAGTTATATTATGAGTTTATATGTTTTGATGTACCGAAGGTTGTTCGGAGTTCCGGATGTGATCACGGACATGACAAGGAGTCTCGAAATGGTCGAGACATGAAGATTGATATATTGGAAGCCTATATTTGGATATCGAAAGTGTTCCGGGTGAAATCGGGATTTTACCGGAGTACCGGAGGGGTTACCGGAACCCCCTGGGGGTTAATGGGCCATAGTGGGCCTTAGTGGAGAAGAGGAGAGGCGGCCAGGGCAAGGGCCGCGCGCCCCTCCCCCCTAGTCCGAATAGGACAAGGAGAAGGGGGCGGCGCCCCCCCCTTCCTTCCTCTCTCCCTCCTCTTTCCCTCTCCACTCCTAATCCAACAAGGAAAAGGGAGGGAGTCCTACTCCCGGTGGGAGTAGGACTCCTCCTGGCGCGCCCCTCCTGGCCGGCCGCACCTCCCCCCTTGCTCCTTTATATACGGGGGCGGGGGGACACCCTAGAGACACAACAATTGATCGTTTGATCTTTTAGCCGTGTGCGGTGCCCCTCTCCACCATAGTCCACCTCGATAATACTGTAGCGGTGCTTAGGCGAAGCCCTGCGTCGGTAGAACATCATCACCGTCACCACGCCGTCGTGCTGACGAAACTCTCCCTCAACACTCGGCTGGGTCGGAGTTCGAGGGACGTCATCGGGCTGAACGTGTGCTGAACTCGGAGGTGCCGTGCGTTCGGTACTTGATCGGTCGGATCGTGAAGACGTACGACTACATCAACCGCGTTGTGCTAACGCTTCCGCTCTCGGTCTACGAGGGTACGTGGACAACACTCTCTTCTGTCGTTGCTATGCATCACCATGATCTTGCGTGTGCGTAGGAATTTTTTTGAAATTACTACGTTCCCCAACAACCTCATCCCGAGGAACCAACTCCGGCTGCTGCGCCGCATTGAACCGGGCCGACCGGCCCTTCGCCTTGGCCTCGTCGCGGCTATTTACACCGCGCGCCGACTACGCACAGAGCTGCACTCCCCTCCCCGAGCACCGGCTGCTCCCCTCCCTCGTCTCCGTGCCCAAGTCCCTCCTCCTCTTCGGCCCCAGTAGAGGCGCGATGGGAGGCATGGATGGTGCGGAAGGCGGTATTAGCCGCGCCAACCCACAGCCCGGAGAATCTCGAATGTTGCCGCGTGATGGAACGCTCAAGCGAGGCCAAGCTGAGATACGTGTGCTTGAGCTTGCGGCGCAACCACCTCTCGCCATGGGAGAGCGGCCGAGAGTTTTGCACCTCATCCAGGCAGGCCATGATCTCGCGGGAAAGCAAAAGTTGGGGGGAGATGGCGCCCATCTTCCTCGCACTCCAACAGCGAAGCTTGCGCGCGGTAGCTTTAATGCGATCATACATCCTGCGGAAAGGATCGGGGTCTGGCTCAATGGAATTCCAAGCCCGGGACACAACCTCGATGTCACCATCCAACTTAGACCAAAAGCGCTTAAAGTGGAAGCGTTTTGCGACCTCCGAGGTGGACGCACAATCCAAGAGAAGCGGACAGTGGTCAGACACTGTCGAGAATAGACAACGAAGCATGCAACTAGGCAGAGACGACTCCCAGGTAGGGGTGCATAAGACTCGGTCATTGCGCACTAAGGTGGGCTGGTCTTGCTCATTAGACCAGGTATAACGCCGACCATGGAGGTAGATATCGCACAACTCCATGTCCGCGATGAAACGCCTGAAGCGGCTCATGATCCGGTGGTTAAGCCTAGTATTGTTCTACTCCTCCGCAGAAGTCCTGTAGCTCCGCAAGGAAGGCAAGCTTCTCATCGTCGCCCTGGGGTCCGTAAACACCTGTAATCCACCAATGTGGGCCGCGAGAGGGGGCGAGACAAGGGTGGAAACGTGGTGGGTGCCAATGTCGCGGTGAAAAAGCGAGATCCTCACCCTGCACCAAGCGAGATCCTCGCCCTGCACTTTTTCTTTCTTCTTTTTTATATGTTGTGTCATTTGAATGAGACTTGGTTAAGTCAACTGGGATCTAGCCACACTCCATGTTTATGTCAGTTTGGGAAACCGGCAAGCCTACAAATACAAATAGCCATGTTTGCCTATCATTTATAAGGTAAACTTGTAGTGCATTAACAATAGAACAGACTTTGACCGTGTGAGGCAGCAAGGTAGTCACCAAAACAGCTCGTGTATTTGTACATGTGAGAAACAATAGAGAGAGAGAGAGAGAGAGAGAGAGAGAGAGAGAGAGAGAGAGAGCTGAGTGGTTGAGCTAAACTTGAGTGCTAGTAGGGTATTTGACGCACATTTCAGAGGAGCCGAAGGGAGTTGAGTGATTCAACTACAACATCTTGTCTGTGCGCTCGTCCGCTCGAGCTCGAGAGCCCTTGCTCGTGTATGGACTTGCTCGCTTCCGCTTCTCTGAAGAGCTCCTTCGTCCACTCGCGGTCGCGACAATGGCGCGCAGCAGCAGCATGCGTGTCAGCGTGTGAAGTGCTGAACTACATGAACGAGACAGAGGATGCGTGTGCGCGAATTGCGCCTCTCACGTGCCTAGAGGCACAGATGACTCCACCACGTGCGCCCGCATCTTCTTGGCGGGTGGCGCGCACTGCGGCACGGCGACGAAGACGGTGGTCAGGTCGTGCGGCACCGGGTAGAAGAAGAGCCGCTGCTGCAGCGGCGCCCGCTTCCTCGTCGGGACCGGCGCCGACTTCCGCGGCGCCGGAGGGCACACCGTCGCCGGCAACAGCGCGCTGTCGGCCGTGGTCGGCGTGGTGAAGCTGTTCTCGTCGCCCGCAGCGGCGCAGCCGTCTCGCTGCTCAATTACTCCACCCGTGGCCAGCGGTGTGGCGAAGCCGACTTCGGCGCCGTCGTCTTGCTGCACTGGCGCAATTGGCAGCATGGCCATGAAGCCGCTCGACCTCGGCGTGACGCAGCCAGTGTCGGCGGCTGCGTCGTCGTCGTCGACTCCCCCTGCCATGGCCGATTGCGCGCCGCTCGCCGTCGGCGTGACGCAGCCGGTGTCGGCAACGGCAGTGCCGTCGTCCTCCCCCGGTACTGACGTGGCCCGGGCGCCGCTCACGGCCGTCTGGATCGGCCGGAGCGCCGCCAATTCAGAGATTTCCGCGACATCGAGGCCCATGGAAGCTGGTGCGCGCGCGCAGATCCCACTGCTGCTCTAGATCCTCTCTCAAGGGATCCAAGAAATAGTTTATGCGAGTGAGAATTGCCCGAGGTGAGGTGGGGAGCTAGCCAAGCCAGTGGTGTGATGTGACTCTGCTTGTCTGTGGTCTTTTGTAGTAGCTTGAGGAAGGGAGGAGGCAGCCGTCGTGGAGGTGATGATGGAAAGGAGGAGGGGGAGTAGCTAAATAAGTAAAGGAGAAGCAAGCGAGGAACAGAATTATATGCAGGCAACAAGCAAAGGCCGGGCGCATGTTATATAGATCATGAGAGAGTGAGAGAGAGAGAGAGAGAGAGAGAGAGAGAGAAGGGCAGTACAAATGGGGTGGCGCAAATGATTGTGGGGGAATGCATGAGAGGGTGGTGAAACTCTTGGATCGAGTAAGTAGATCGCAGCCTCCTCATCCTAAAGCTTCCCATGTTCCATCTCTCTCTCTCTACCATGATCTCTCTCTCTTGTGCAGAAAAAAGGGTTCAATAGGGATCAGATCAGACGGACGAGTAAGAAGCAGAAGGATGGCGGCAGGCAGGTAGGCTGCAGGGGCCGGATCATGAATTTTGACTGCACCAGGGTTAATTTCGCTCCACCCTGCTCTGCCTTCTTCACCACCCATTCCCGCAGTGTAAGATGCAACTACAGTGTTTATGGACGGTGATTAATGTAATACTTAATTACTAGTACTAGTGAGTAGAATGTTGCTCCTCCTACCTACCTACAGCTGCATACAGGTGGTGCAGAAGGATGTTTACAGCAGCACACTGAAGTTAATCTACTCTCCAAGGCATGTTCTTCTGTACTGCTATAGACTAGTAGTACATCCGACGATGACGCTGTATTGCTATAGAGTAGCTACTAGGACGTACAAGTATGGTTAATTGCCGCCATGTGTATTGTTTGTTAGAGCAGAAGATGGCTCCCATGATCCCATCAAGTTTGCATCGCTGGGTGCTTTCTGTACACATGCATGGATCTGTCCTCTTGCCACCGACTAGAAACTATATTCAATATTCATCAGATTTTCTAGCACAATTAGTACTGCTGCAAAAAAATGGAGATTGGATTAGATTACAGACACATTTAAAACAAATGAATGACGATGCAGGAATCCAATGCAACAAGTTGCATAGGCAGTAAGAAGAAAAATGGTAATGCAAATAGGAGTTAGCTAGGAGGTAGATGGTTCATGTGGCCGTGTCATGCATGCCTCATACCGGGCTGTATGGAAGCACTGACAGGTGGGCCCCTTCCGCTGCACGGTGAGCTGAACCGTGGGACAGGGCCCTAATGTCAGCCGTGATCTCGATTATCCCACCCAATGTCAGCCGTCAGATGGACCCTGCCTCTGCCTGGCGCGCTGCGCTGCCCAGCCTGCACCGAGTCCCATCGTTTCCTTCTGCATGCTCCGCGTTAATTTTGGCAAATTTAATAATTTTAACCTCGAAACGAAATCAATTCATAGAATGAACTGCCCGTAAAACTATTTTACTCCCCTGACCTTTTTGTGCAGCGCCCGCCACGCCGGCGCCACACCCAACGGTGCAGCGCCTAGCTCTGGGGCGTTGCACTCCAGTCCACCGTGGCAGCCTTGGGCCCCAGACCCGGCAGTGCAGCGCCTACGAGGTAGGCGCCACACATGTAATGTGCAGCGCCTAGCCCTTAGGCGTTGCACTGTGACTTAGATGCCAGCCGCCCCCTCCCCCTCCCCCCACCCCACCCATTCGTTCCAGGAGTTACAGAACAGCGCCTAGCAGCTTCCTCCTCTCCCCCTCTCAATCCCCTCTCCCAAATCCTACAGATCCGACGATTTGGTCCGTGCATTTCTTCACCAATCCATCCTAGAAGGTACTCTCCTCCGATCCCCTTCTTTCTATCCATACAAAATATGGTATTTCAAAGATTTGGGGAATCCTTGTTTGATTTGATTAGATATGAATCTTGCATGTATTACAACCCTTGTTTGTTTGATTTGTGGAACCCTAGTGTATTTTATTTTATTGAAAAGATATGGTTGGATATATAGATTGACATGTTATTTCTATGGAAAAGTTATTTGTATGAAGTATGCCTAGTTTAGTTTTGGATACATATGCTTTGAATTATACTCGTATTGAGAAAAATGCTTTGGATACATATGCTTTGAATCTTGCATGTAGTAGGCCTACTTTAGTTTTTTTGAATTGAAAAGATAATCGTGTTGACAAGAATGCTTTGTTGAAATTGTTAGGATGGTTTGGCTTCTCGATGATCATTGGGACAAACAACACCGGTCGTACGCTATGTCGATGGAGCAGTGGGTAATACTGAAAGTGGCCGGTGTTATGAATTTCGTATTTTTTTTCAAACACAAATGCCCCATATGTAATGTTATGATTTGTTTGTTTGTAGGAGCTTGCACCTCTGAAGCTTCGGTCTCACGGGATCAGCCTTGGATGGATGCGCTATGATGAGCGGTACACACCGTATGTAAGGGAGGCAGGACTTCTCCCTTTCATTCAGTTGGTCCGCCGGTCGACGCCACCCAACAATGCTGCAGCCACTAGTAGGAAAAGGGGCTTTTACCCCGGTTCATAAGGGCCTTTAGTCCCGGTTCAGGAACCGGGACTAAAGGGTCGTTACTAATGCCCTAGCCCTTTAGTCCCGGTTCTTACACGAACCGGGACTAAAGGCCGTCCACGTGGCCGGTGCGGGGAGCCCAGGCAGGAGGGCCTTTGGTCCCGGTTGGCACCTGGCAGGAGCTGAGGTTTTTGTTTTTTTTTGTAAGGGGGGGGGGGGGGGGTTTGGGGGTTTTGGGGGGTTAATTTAGGTTGTTATTAGGTAGCTATTAGAGAGAAGTGTCCTCTCTTATATCTCCGTGCTTGGTTTACCAACGCTACGTACTGCTATGCCTAAACATGGCTTAGATTGAAGTGAAGGTAACATGTGGTGCATGTCGAAAGTAATACTAATCCGGACTTGATCAAGTTTGGATTGTACTACTTTCGACACGCACCACATGCATGTTGCCTTCACTTCAATCCAATCCATGTTCATTTCACCCGCTGATATATAATAACTCTTCATGCACGCATCATGCATCATCATATATAATAACAAGTCCTACTAATCATCATCATACAACTTCTACTCGTTATTAATAACAAGTCATACGATCATCATTCTCACAGTCATCGAACCAACCCTACTTAATTGTTCTTAGCACATGATCATCAGTATTAGGTAGGACCGAAATACCCTCTTTAAGGTAAAATAGCATAAAACAATATAGACCCTGACTCTCCATTATGGAGAATGGAGATCATCCTGTCTCCAATTCTTGCGCCTCGCTTCATTTTGCTTCCAAGAAGCTCCTTGCGACTGTCCATACATTTTTTCCATTCTTTGATTTGCATATCTCCACTTCTTTTAGAAATCCGGTATGGACAGTTGAGATTCGTAGGATGACCTGGTTGTATATTCAAAACATCAAGCCTACCATTCTGATACATCAAATGAGGCACACAATCCTCTGGGATTATCTGTTGAAAAACATAGTAATAACTTCATAGTTAGCAATGATAATGCACTAGTTTTAGAACTATGCACAATATGGACGGATGTCGTAATAGTAAGAAATCTTACCAGGGTATCTCCATAGTAGTTACCGTAGTTCACCACGTGCACTAGTGGCACGTATGGAGGACCATAATGATGAGGAGTTTGATTATAGATATTGTAATTCTCAATATCAGTACAAAATCCGACCAGATGAGTTTTCTCCTTATAAGTTAACTCAGAGCCATCGGTGTAGTAGGTTTTGTCTACCATGTTCCGCACATTGTTTGAACAATCAAAATAAGCTGTCAATGAAAATAAGCTGTCAACTATTTTGAAATGAACAATATAAATTAGCTAATAACTATGTTTGAGAAACTCACATAGCGGTAGAATTGGAGGCGTATCAACAAGGACCCAAATGTCCATATTGTCTTGCTCGATGTCAGGATCACCAAGATCCATGGTGACAAGCATACCCTCATCAAAACCATACATCTTGCAAAATGCTTCCCAATTTTTGCAACCAAAATGGGTTACGCTCTCAGAATTATACAGCTTTACTTCAAAATCTATATCATGATGGGTCCTTAGGTGAATTTTCTTTGTTTCCATACTTTCATGGTCTTCGAAACCCATCCTCTCCAAGACGTAGCGTCTTGCATGGCATGGGATAAGCTAGCCGAATTGTAAAAGATGAAAAGTACACATTGAAATAGTTGAAGTCGTGCTTAATTACGAAAAATAACACTTGTCGTCGTTGCGTACCGTTTCAACATCGAACGTCTCCTCCAGCTTAATACTGAAGCGCCGATCTTCGTCCAGGCGAGGCCTGTCGCACTGACCTCGGTCGTCGTGGCACCCCCGGGAGACTTTCGTCGTCCGAGTACGACATTTCCTATGTTCATATATAATTCAAATATTAAACATCTACAGTTAAATATATGTACTAAAAAACCTAAGTTAGATCATTATTATTCATCACGGGTTGACTATCGGTTTGTCGAGTCTTTTCTTGAAAACTCTCAGCTCACGTGGTGTATACATTCGACCGTTGGTGATGGTCGCTCCTCCCTTTATCCCCGTGTGCATTACACCAAAATGTCTAGCTAGTACACGGGAACAAAGGAGAAGCGACCCCCACGACAACATTCGGGATTCTTCGTCCTCTCATATATATATGGTGGAACTCTCCCTCACTGATTCCTCTCTGACATTTGGGACCGTCGGTGATGGTAGCTCCTCCTTTCGTTCTCGAGTGCATTACACCAAATTGTCTAGCACACGGGAACGAAGGAGAAGCTACCCCCACGAGAACAGTCGGGATTCTTCGTCCTCTCATATATGGTGGAGACTCGACAGACTTACAGTCAACCCGAAATATCGTTTAATTATCTTTCTAAAAGAGGATTTGGCTGGTCTCACCTCGATGTCGGAGGGGGCGGTGACGGGGACGACGGCGGGGATGATGGAGGGGCCGGGGGGGCTCCTAGATTTCTGCGAAAACAAAAACCCTATAAGCTATCAACTAATCATAGTGCTCTCCAATTTTAGCATTCAAAGTAGGATCGGAGTAGTTTTCCACTTTGAGCATTCAATAAGAAAAATCAAATCACAAAATAAAGTAGTATTCAAATTAGGATGCATTCAATTATAAGCAAAACTACATCATCTCCATGCGTCCGTACATCGCCGAATATTATCACTAATACACCTCGAATACTATCATACATATAGCATCGCTAGTACAGCTAGAACAGTAGCGCCCGACGGACATCGGCACGGGCGGTGGACACCCAAAGGGACGGAACCATCACATGATCATAGCTCCAGTGAGATCCCTGAAGAACCTGCCAGGTATTGTCGAACCTGCCCTCCAACGCAACCATGTAGCGACGGACGTGCTGGTCCTCCTCGCTGACACGGTGACGTACCTTCTCCGCAGTGTCCGGAAGCCTCGGCACCGTCACTGGCCCACGCGAGCGCCACCAAACAAGGATCGGGTCAACGACGGGCTGGTTCCTCACCAACCTACGCCCACGGGAAGGTAGCACCTCCCAAAACCAGCCCGGCGGAGCCCAGTCCCGGACATGGCCCCTCTGATCAAGCCGGCCTCCTCCGCCGAGTCGACGACGAGGATGCGGGATAGGCATCGTCGACGTCGATGCGGGAATAATTGCTTTAACTAAAAAAAACAAACTAGTTCTATTAATTTCCTTACTATAAATAGAATAAAGTAGTACTTACTACAAATAAACTAGCTAGTTTGACTAGTTCTATTATTTTTCTAACTAATTCTATTAAACACTTTCTAAGTAGTACTTACTAAAAGTTATCGGGGAGGGGGGTACATATATCGACAACGACATACCCGATAAAAAATAAGAAGAGGAAGAAGACAAAAAAAAGAGGAGAAGAAGAAAGGAATAGACGAGGAGATCGAAGAAAAAAAAGAAAAAAAGAGGAGAAGAAGAAGGAATAGAGGAGAAGAAGAAAAAATAGAATAATATATTATTCTATTTCTTCTTCTCCTCTATTTCTTCTTCTTCTACTCTTTTTTTCTTCTTCTTTTTCATCTTCTTATTTATTTCTCCTCTACTTCCTCTCCTCTTCTTCTTATTCTTCTTCTTCTTCTCCTTCTTCCTCTTCTTTTTTTCCTTTTTTCTCTCCTTCTTTTTCTTCTAAATATGAACATACATAAATGACTTCTAAATATGAAAAATCTAAACTACACATCTAAATTAATACATCTAAATTACAACAACTAAATTAACTACACATCTAACTACACATCTAACTATACTTCTAAATATGAAAAATCTAAACTACACATCTAAATTAACTAAATCTATACTAAATTAACTACACATCTAAATTACAACAGCTAGGGGGCGCGGCGGCAGCGGCGGCGGCCATTACAGGGAGGAGGAGGAGGGGATCGGGGCGGCGCTCACAGGGTGGCGGAGGGCGACGGCGACCGCGGCGGGCTGGGGGCGGAGGGCGGCGACGGTGACGTATACGGGGCGACGGCTCGGGGGCGCGCGGCGGAGGCGGACGGCGACGGCGGCGGCGGGGGGGGGGGGGAGGACGACGGCGGGGGGGGGGGGGGGGAGGACGACGGCGACGGGCGATGGCGTGGGCGGGGGGACACCGGCGATGGAAATCAGAAAATTTCCAAAGTGCTACTTATATAGCAAAGGCTTTGGTCCCGGTTGGTGGCTCCAACCGGAACCAATACCCACCCTTTGGTCCCGGTTGGTGCCACCAACCGGGACTAAAGGCCTCTTTTCACCAGCGCAAAGGGCGGGAAGCAGAGGGCTTTGGTCCCGGTTGGTGGCACCAACCGGGACCAAAGGGGAGCATTGGTTCCGGTTGGAGCCACCAACCGGGACTAATGTGCTGGCGCGGTGCGGTGGGAAGTTTAGTCCCACCTCGCTAGCTGAGAGAGCTCATCACCTGTTTATAAGCTGCGCTGCAGCTCAGGTGCTGAGCTCCTCTCTAATATGCAGGCATTATACATGCCTACCTTTGTCATTGCCATGTTGGGCCTATTGGGCCTGCGGGCCTGCATCCTGGCCCATGTGCAGATGGATTTCTAGTCGTAAGAAGGCTGTGTGGCCCATTAGGCGGCATTTTTTTTATTTTTTCCAGTATTTTTTTGTTTTTTGAATTATGTATTTTCTTTTGATTTTTGCTTTATTTTTTATTATTTTTGCTTTTAGCTCAGAATAATTATAAACTTTCTGTTAATCCATTAGTTTCCAAATTTGAATAGTTTAAATTTCATCCGGAAACTCGTGTGTTACAAAGGGATTTCATTTTTAAACCTAATTTGAACTCCTGACTTTTTGTGTGTTCAAAATGCACCATTCAAAGCCACATCATCATTTTTCAATCCTTTCTGACTTCATTTGTTATTTTTCATGCATTTACTAATTATTTTGAACTATAAGACCCTAAAATTGAAAAGCATTTCAAATGAACTCTGAAAAGGTTGAAAGTTGGCATGATATCATCATTTCATCCACATAGCATGTGCAAGAAAGTTGAGAGGGTTACGTCAAAAACTGGATGCACTTCGTGTACAAAACGGACAATCTCTTTCAAAGTATCAGGATTTCATCCGGAAACTCGTCTGTTACAAAGGGATTTCATTTTTTAAAACTTATTTGAACTCCTGACTTTTTGTGTGTTCAAAATGCACCATTCAAAGCCACATCATCATTTTTCAATCCTTTCTGACTTCATTTGTTATTTTCATGCATTTACTAATTATTTTGAGCTATAAGACCCTAAAATTGAAAAGCATTTCAAATGAACTCTGAAAAGGTTGAAAGTTGGCATGATATCATCATTTCATCCACATAGCATGTGCAAGAAAGTTGAGAGGGTTACGGCAAAAACTGAATGCACTTCGTGTACAAAACGGACAATCTCTTTCAAAGTATCAGGATTTCATCCGGAAACTCGTCTGTTACAAAGGGATTTCATTTTTTAAAACTTATTTGAACTCCTGACTTTTTGTGTGTTCAAAATGCACCATTCAAAGCCACATCATCATTTTTCAATCCTTTCTGACTTCATTTGTTATTTTCATGCATTTACTAATTATTTTGAGCTATAAGACCCTAAAATTGAAAAGCATTTCAAATAAACTCTGAAAAGGTTGAAAGTTGGCATGATATCATCATTTCATCCACATAGCATGTGCAAGAAAGTTGAGAGGGTTACGGCAAAAACTGGATGCACTTCGTGTACAAAACGGACAATCTCTTTCAAAGTATCAGGATTTCATCCGGAAACTCGTCTGTTACAAAGGGATTTCATTTTTTTAAAACTTATTTGAACTCCTGACTTTGTGTGTGTTCAAAATGCACCATTCAAAGCCACATCATCATTTTTCAATCCTTTCTGACTTCATTTGTTATTTCTCATGCATTTACTAATTATTTTGAGCTATAAGACCCTAAAATTGAAAAGCATTTCAAATGAACTCTGAAAAGGTTGAAAGTTGGCATGATATCATCATTTCATCCACATAGCATGTGCAAGAAAGTTGAGAGGGTTACGGCAAAAACTGGATGCACTTCGTGTACAAAACGGACAATCTCTTTCAAAGTATCAGGATTTCATCCGGAAACTCGTCTGTTACAAAGGGATTTCATTTTTTAAAACTTATTTGAACTCCTGACTTTTTGTGTGTTCAAAATGCACCATTCAAAGCCACATCATCATTTGTCAATCCTTTCTGACTTCATTTGTTATTTTTCATGCATTTACTAATTATTTTGAGCTATAAGACCCTAAAATTGAAAAGCATTTCAAATGAACTCTGAAAAGGTTGAAAGTTGGCATGATATCATCATTTCATCCACATAGCATGTGCAAGAAAGTTGAGAGGGTTACGGCAAAAACTGGATGCACTTCGTGTACAAAACGGACAATCTCTTTCAAAGTATCAGGATTTCATCCGGAAACTCGTCTGTTACAAAGGGATTTCATTTTTTAAAACTTATTTGAACTCCTGACTTTTTGTGTGTTCAAAATGCACCATTCAAAGCCACATCATCATTTTTCAATCCTTTCTGACTTCCTTTGTTATTTCTCATGCATTTACTAATTATTTTGAGCTATAAGACCCTAAAATTGAAAAGCATTTCAAATGAACTCTGAAAAGGTTGAAAGTTGGCATGATATCATCATTTCATCCACATAGCATGTGCAAGAAAGTTGAGAGGGTTACGGCAAAAACTGGATGCACTTCGTGTACAAAACGGACAATCTCTTTCAAAGTATCAGGATTTCATACGGAAACTCGTCTGTTACAAAGGGATTTCATTTTTTTAAACTTATTTGAACTCCTGACTTTTTGTGTGTTCAAAATGCACCATTCAAAGCCACATCATCATTTTTCAATCCTTTCTGACTTCATTTGTTATTTGTCATGCATTACTAATTATTTTGAGCTATAAGACCCTAAAATTGAAAAGCATTTCAAATGAACTCTGAAAAGGTTGAAAGTTGGCATGATATCATCATTTCATCCACATAGCATGTGCAAGAAAGTTGAGAGGGTTACGGCAAAAACTGGATGCACTTCATGTACAAAACGGACAATCTCTTTCAAAGTATCAGGATTTCATACGGAAACTCGTCTGTTACAAAGGGATTTCATTTTTTAAAACTTATTTGAACTCCTGACTTTTTGTGTGTTCAAAATGCACCATTCAAAGCCACATCATCATTTTTCAATCCTTTCTGACTTCATTTGTTATTTCTCATGCATTTACTAATTATTTTGAGCTATAAGACCCTAAAATTGAAAAGCATTTCAAATGAACTCTGAAAAGGTTGAAAGTTGGCATGATATCATCATTTCATCCACATAGCATGTGCAAGAAAGTTGAGAGGGTTACGGCAAAAACTGGATGCACTTCGTGTACAAAACGGACAATCTCTTTCAAAGTATCAGGATTTCATCCGGAAACTCGTCTGTTACAAAGGGATTTCATTTTTTAAAACTTATTTGAACTCCTGACTTTTTGTGTGTTCAAAATGCACCATTCAAAGCCACATCATGATTTGTCAATCCTTTCTGACTTCATTTGTTATTTTTCATGCATTTACTAGTTATTTTGAGCTATAAGACCCTAAAATTGAAAAGCATTTCAAATGAACTCTGAAAAGGTTGAAAGTTGGCATGATATTATCATTTCATCCACATAGCATGTGCAAGAAAGTTGAGAGGGTTACGGCAAAAACTGGATGCACTTCGTGTACAAAACGGACAATCTCTTTCAAAGTATCAGGATTTCATACGGAAACTCGTCTGTTACAAAGGGATTTCATTTTTTAAAACTTATTTGAACTCCTGACTTTTTGTGTGTTCAAAATGCACCATTCAAAGCAACATCATCATTTTTCAATCCTTTCTGACTTCATTTGTTATTTCTCATGCATTTACTAATTATTTTGAGCTATAAGACCCTAAAATTGAAAAGCATTTCAAATGAACTCTGAAAAGGTTGAAAGTTGGCATGATATCATCATTTCATCCACATAGCATGTGCAAGAAAGTTGAGAGGGTTACGGCAAAAACTGGATGCACTTCGTGTACAAAACGGACAATCTCTTTCAAAGTATCAGGATTTCATACGGAAACTCGTCTGTTAGAAAGGGATTTCATTTTTTTGAACTTATTTGAACTCCTGACTTTTTGTGTGTTCAAAATGCACCATTCAAAGCCACATCATCTTTTTTCAATCCTTTCTGACTTCATTTGTTATTTGTCATGCATACTAATTATTTTGAGCTATAAGACCCAAAAATTGAAAAGCATTTCAAATGAACTCTGAAAAGGTTGAAAGTTTGCATGATATCATCATTTCATCCACATAGCATGTGCAAGAAAGTTGAGAGGGTTACGGCAAAAACTGGATGCACTTCATGTACAAAACGGACAATCTCTTTCAAAGTATCAGGATTTCATACGGAAACTCGTCTGTTACAAAGGGATTTCATTTTTTAAAACTTATTTGAACTCCTGACTTTTTGTGTGTTCAAAATGCACAATTCAAAGCCACATCATCATTTTTCAATCCTTTCTGACTTCATTTGTTATTTCTCATGCATTTACTAATTATTTTGAGCTATAAGACCCTAAAATTGAAAAGCATTTCAAATGAACTCTGAAAAGGTTGAAAGTTGGCATGATATCATCATTTCATCCACATAGCATGTGCAAGAAAGTTGAGAGGGTTACGGCAAAAACTGGACGCACTTTGTGTACAAAACGGACAATCTCTTTCAAAGTATCAGGATTTCATCCGGAAACTCGTCTGTTACAAAGGGATTTCATTTTTTAAAACTTATTTGAACTCCTGACTTTTTGTGTGTTCAAAATGCACCATTCAAAGCCACATCATGATTTGTCAATCCTTTCTGACTTCATTTGTTATTTTTCATGCATTTACTAGTTATTTTGAGCTATAAGACCCTAAAATTGAAAAGCATTTCAAATGAACTCTGAAAAGGTTGAAAGTTGGCATGATATTATCATTTCATCCACATAGCATGTGCAAGAAAGTTGAGAGGGTTACGGCAAAAACTGGATGCACTTCGTGTACAAAACGGACAATCTCTTTCAAAGTATCAGGATTTCATACGGAAACTCGTCTGTTACAAAGGGATTTCATTTTTTAAAACTTATTTGAACTCCTGACTTTTTGTGTGTTCAAAATGCACCATTCAAAGCCACATCATCATTTTTCAATCCTTTCTGACTTCATTTGTTATTTCTCATGCATTTACAAATTATTTTGAGCTATAAGACCCTAAAATTGAAAAGCATTTCAAATGAACTCTGAAAAGGTTGAAAGTTGGCATGATATCATCATTTCATCCACATAGCATGTGCAAGAAAGTTGAGACGGTTACGGCAAAAACTGGAGGCACTTCGTGTACAAAACGGACAATCTCTTTCAAAGTATCAGGATTTCATCCGGAAATTCGTCTGTTACAAAGGGATTTCATTTTTTAAAACTTATTTGAACTCCTGACTTTTTGTGTGTTCAAAATGCACCATTCAAAGCCACATCATCATTTGTCAATCCTTTCTGACTTCATTTGTTATTTTTCATGCATTTACTAATTATTTTGAGCTATAAGACCCTAAAATTGAAAAGCATTTCAAATGAACTCTGAAAAGGTTTTATTTCTACTTACAACAAAAATTTATTTATTTTATTTCTAATTACTTATGTCTTTTACTTTAATTATTTTATTTTTATTTATTTTATTGCTGCTATTTTTATTTATTTTACTTGCTGCTATTTTTACTTAATTAATTAAGGTTTATTTATTGTAGTTACTATAGTTTATTTTATTTTATTTTATTAAGGTTTATTTAGTTTTATTTATTTTATTAAGGTTTATTTATTTTATAAATATAAAAAATGAACATAGATGCACTTATAGAGAAAATTCAACCTTAATTCATACTAAATTTCTATGAAATTTACTATGAATTTATGTCAAATTTCCTGTATAAGGGCATCTATTTTCACTTTAATAGAAGCTCAACAAGGCATAGAGGGACGGGCTTATAAACTGGTGTGAGCGCCCTTCGGTTGGCGAGGTGGGACTAAACACTGGCCGGAACTAGGACCAGCCCTTTAGTCCCGGTTTGTGGTATGAACCGGGACTAAAGGGTGGTGGGCCAGGAGCGTGGCCCATTGGTCCCGGTTTGTACCACCAACCGGGACCAAAGGGTCCATACGAACCGGGACCAATGCCCACGAGGCCCCGGCCGGCCCCCTGGGCTCACGAACCGGGACCAATGCTCACATTAGTCCCGGTTCGTGACTGAACCGGGGCTAATGTGAAAACTGCCCTGTGACCAATGCCCTGTTTTCTACTAGTGAGCACTCACCGCGCTTATTGATCATTGGAGGCCGGAGACACACACTTTCCAACTTCGGACCAGGGAGATGACCGTGACGCTGCAGGATATTGCTATGATCACCGGTCTTCCTATTGATGGCAATCCTTTATGTATGAACACCGATTCTGATGGGTGGCGCGCGCAGATGCATGCTCTTATCAGTATGGTTCCTCTGGAGCCTCGGGAACCAGAAGCAGAAGATAAGAAGAAGGAAAGAGTCGCAGCGGGCGCTACTTTCACGTGGATATCATCGAACTTCAGTCATTGCCCTGAGGATGCTAATGAGGACATGGTGAAGACATATGCTCGTGTCTACAGGTGGTACGTGATATCCAGGACAATGTTTGCTGATGGCACAGGCAAGAATGCTCCATGGATGTGGCTGAAGGCGTTGACCGTCTTCGATAGCAAATGGAGTTGGGGTTCGGCGACACTGGCTTACTTGTATCGACAGGTATGAAGTTGTTTCCTTTTCACTTCATTGATACATTATCAATGCGCTCTTGCGGCAAATTTGACCATGTTCGCTTTTATGTGCAGTTGGACGAAGCCTGTTGTAGGCACACTGGAGGTATTGGTGGTTGTCTGCTCGCACTTTCCATATGGAGCTGGGAGCGTTTGCCGGTTGGACGACCGAAGACCGTGAAGTACGAGGATTGGGACGATAAAGACGACCCACTACGGCTCCCCACTTGGGCTTACAAGTGGGATGTGTTAAATGAGACGACGGATGATCCCTCGGTAATGTACAAGTTGTACAAGAGCGAGCTGGACGCGATCACGCCTGAGCAGGTGAACCGACATTGCAGAAGTGATTATCATGCTTGTATCGTAACTCGATATCAATTTTGCATTCAATCCCATTTTGCAGGTGGAATGGGAGCCGTATGGAAAAGGAGAGAGTTTTGGTAACCCTATAGAGTTCAGGCTGAATCTGATGTGCACTAGGGATAGGGATCTCTGGCATATGCGGTGCCCACTGATATGCAACTGGGCGGTTGAGCTTCACCTGCCACATCGGGTGTTCCGCCAGTTTGGTTTGTTCCAGCCACACCCGCCGGAGTGGGAGGACACGGACAAGTTGCTACACGCGTAAGATATAATTAACCTTGAGCACTTAGCAGCTTCTCGACGGTTTCGATGATGCTAATATTCTGTTTCTAACTTGCAGGTTGGATAGGAAAAAGCAGCGGAAGATCAAGGATTGGGCCAAGCATCACAGGAAGTATGTCGTGCAGTTCGCTCTTAGTGTGGAGCAAGCAAGGGCTGGAAAACGAGCCCAGCTTCGTGAGCACTGCCCGATCGCGTTCAACAACTATCTCACATGGTTTCTTGCAAGTACCCGCGTGGAGGTATGCCAGCCGGCGTATGCTGAGGAGATTCTGGAAGAACCCACCGTTTTTGATGAGGTATCCCAGCACCAGTACAACGCATTAGTCAGGAAAGGCAACTCAGTGATCCCTTCAGCTCCAATGATGAACTTCGTGGTTAGCCCTTTTTGCTTTTCCATTCGCACTATTCACATCTTCGCTTGCCTAACACTTTGATACCGTTTCTGTTCATAGCGTGCCCAGATCAAGAAAGCAGCTGATGAGACCGAGACTATTCTGGAAACAACCCCGGCTGGCAAAAGCGATGGGGAAGGTGCACTTCGAGCATTCATTAAGGTTCACATCTCCTTCAAACTAGCACTTAACATTTGTTGCTACGTTCCATGTCTCATTCAATTGTACATGTTGCAGCGCCAGGGCCACAAGTTAAGGCGGTTATCAAACCTTTTCGGTTGTCGTGACTCCGAGTATGTATCACCAGAACGGTCTAGGTCGGCGACACCATCAGATCCCGCTTCGGGGCAGGGCCATGGTGAACCTTTCGAGGAT
The DNA here is from genome assembly GCF_018294505.1 of Triticum aestivum. Lineage (NCBI taxonomy): Eukaryota > Viridiplantae > Streptophyta > Magnoliopsida > Poales > Poaceae > Triticum > Triticum aestivum. The sequence continues at coordinate 592,052,991 of NC_057814.1, read as the reverse complement.
GAGGACGTGGGTGTGGTCACCCAAGAGGTATGTCACGACGATATATATCCATTTGTTGATGCATTGCTAACTATATCCTCACACACGGTCTTTCCATATCTTCCGTTGATGCATAGGTTGCTGATGATATGACCCTGGGGAGGTACCAGGCTCGGTCTACATACGAGTTGAAGCCTAGGACGGGAATCAACAAGTACACACCTGAAGACTTCACCCAAAGAGGCCAAAGAGGCAAAAGGACGGTCGGCACCTCGCGGATGGCGGCTTTGGATGACTATTTGGATGACGTGGACGAACCGGAGCCGGAGCCGGAGCGGGTTCCTCTTCCTAGGAAGGTGAAGAAGATAAGCGTAAAGAGGGGGGGAGGAACCAGCAAGCGTGGAAAGCACTAGTCATCCTCATTTTTTTAAAATGTTGAACTTAGAGTGGAATTTGTTATGTCGTTGAACTTGGAGTGGTCGTACCTATTAGTAATGTGGAATTTGTTATGTCGTTGAACTTGGAGTGGTGGTAGCTCTATGTTAAACTTGAACTTATTGTGATGGTCCTTTCTAAGAAATGATGTCTGTGGTGAACCCTTTTTTAACCTTAATGTTTATTATACAAATTGTTGAATTGTGGCTGAAAATGACCCAGTAGAGGGGGGGAGGAGGCACAGAAGGTAGGCCTCCAGTTTGAGGCAAAAAATTTGCTAAGTGTTTGTGCAGCGCCTAGCTCAGGGGCGCCACACTATAGGGTGCAACGCCTAGCTTCTAGGCGCTGCACAGTAGAGTGTGGCGCCTCCAGGCTAGGCGCTGCACAGGTCTCTAACTTGCCATACCTTCTGTTGCTGTCTGGATAGCTACAGACCTGTGCAGCGCCTAGCCTGGAGGCGCCACACTCTACTGTGCAATGCCTAGGGGGCAGGCGCTGCACTGTAGAGTGTGGCGCCTCCAGGCTAGGCGCTGCACAGTTCTGTAGCTATCCAGAGGGCCACAGAAGGTAGGCCTACAGTTTGAGGCAAAAAATTCGCTAAGTGTTTGTGCAGCGCTTAGCCCGACGGCGCTGCACTATACTGTGCAACGCCTAGCTGCCAGGCGCTGCACTGTAGAGTGTGGCGCCTCCAGGCTAGGCGCTGCACATGTCTGTAACTTGCCATACCTTCTGTGGCTCTCTGCATAGCTACAGACCTGTGCAGCGCCTAGCCCCGAGGCGCCACACTCTACTGTGCAACGCCTAGCTGGCACGCGCTGCACTGTAGAGTGTGGCACCTCGGTGCTAGGCGCTGCACAGGTCTATAGCTATGCAGAGAGCCACAGAAGGTAGGCCTCCAGTTTGAGGCAAAAAATTCGCTAAGTGTTTGTGCAGCGCCTAGCTCGGGGGGCGCCGCACTCTACAGTGCAGCGCCTGCCGGCTAGGCGTTGCACAGTAGAGTGTGGCGCCTCCAGGCTAGGCGTTGCACAGGTCTGTAACTTGCCATACCTTCTGTTGCTGTCTGCATAGCTACAGACCTGTGCAGCGCCTAGCCTGGAGGCGCCACACTATACTGTGCAACGCCTAGCTGCCAGGCGCTGCACAATAGAGTGTGGCGCCTCCGTGCTAGGTGCTGCACATGTCTGTAGCTATCCAGAGAGCCACAGAAGGTAGGCCTCCAGTTTGAGGCAAAAAATTCGCTAAGTGTTTGTGCAGCGCCTAGCCTGAAGGCGCCGCACTATACTGTGCAACGCCTAGCGGCCAGGCGCTGCACTTAGAGTGTGGCGCCTCCAGGCTAGGCGCTGCATAGGTCTGTAGCTATGCAGACAGCAACAGAAGGTAGGCCTCCAGTTTGAGGCACTTGGACTTGGACTTAGTGAATTTTTTAGCTATCCAGAGAGCCACAGCTCCTAGGCGCCACACGGTAGATTGCAGCGCCCAGATGCTAGGCGTTGCACTTGCACTTGAACACATAGTAGTTCATAACACATAGTACTTCACGACACATAGTAGTTCTTACAACCAAATCGAGGAGGAGACATAGTAGTTCACCGCACATAGTAGTTCTTACAACCAAATCGAGGAGGAGACATAGTAGTTCACGACACATAGTAGTTCACAACCAAATCGAAGAGGAGACATAGTAGTTCACAACCAAATCGAAGAGGAGACATAGTACTTCACAACCAAATCGAAGAGGATGACATAGCTCTATTGCGTAGAGCAAGGCCCCTTTCCCTTCTTCTTCTTCCTCTCTTCTTCCTCTTCCTCCTCCCTTTTTCTTATGAGGTGAGCCTCCTTAACCACCCTCTCCATGAATATCTGATTGTCCCTCTCTTCTTTTTCAGCTGCAATTGCCCAAAGCTTCATGGTTCTTTCTTCAAAATCCTGTTGACGCTTCTTCTGTGCCTCCTCAACTTTCCTCATCAACGCTTGCTCCCTAGCGCGCATGGCATTTGCCGCAGTCTGTTTTCGCTTCCTCTCCTTCTCAAGCTCCTCTTACTTCTTCTTCTTTAGCTTGGCTGCATCCTCCTCTCTAAGCTTCTTCGCAGCCTGCTCCCACCACCCCGCCATCTCATCTTCGCCATCCTCCTTCATCGTTGGTTTGTTGGGTTGGGAAGCTGCCATACCTACAATGAGTGAAACATAATGGTTAGTAAGGACAATAAGAACAAATGGAAGCACATATAAAAAGAAGAACATATGAAAAAACAAGAACATATGATACATTATAGTTAGCGAGGAACATATGGAAATGGTCCATCTAGGTATCCAAACATTCATCTATAACGAACTTGCGCTTGTCCATCACCACGGCCAAGTCCACCACCAAGGCCAAGACCATCACCAAGGCCGAGACCATCACCACGGCCATTACCACCACGTCGAGCTCTACCACCACCACGGCCTAGACCACCACCACCACCTCTACCACCACCACGGCCTCTTGTAAGTCCAAGTTGACGACCTCTTTGTTGCCTAGATCCTCTTTGGCTAACACTTGGTTGGCTAGGCACTTGTTGGCTACCACTTGGTTGGCTTGGCACTTGTTGGCTACCACTAGGTTGGCTACCACTTGGTTGGCTTGGCACTTGTTGGCTACCACTAGGTTGGCTACCACTTGGTTGGCTCCCTTGTGTAGCTCCTTGTTGGCTTGTGCTTGCATCATTTTTCTTGGACCTTTTCCTTGGTTTCGTACATTTTCTTTTGTTGTGGCCATGACCTTTGCACTCCCACAACGGGAGCTCTCACGAGGCTCTTGGAATTGGTCGTTGCCCGCTCCGCGGCGCCCACCATGGCCCCATCCGTCCATGTCGCCTCTAAGACGCTTTGTCTTACGTCTACCCCGTTTAACAACCTTCAACTCCTGATCCGGCCATAGTTGAACTCCATGATACTCCGGCCATTGTGATTGGTCAAAGTATGGGTGAAAGCGGGGCGCCCATGTTTTCTTGACCGTCATGATTGAGAACTCCGACTCACTCACGGTGCGTGTGTGATTGATGTCCACATTCCTAACGCGACCGGCGGCATACAAGTGTGAGCATGGGAGATGAAGCAACAATGGCCTCCCGCAAGTGCAATCACATTGTGTTAACGACACCTTGAAAGCCCGACCTCCATGTTGCCGGCCATCGTTTGTGGTTCCTCCTGGCTCTTTCACTTCGTACTTCCACTCTTCGTTGTCATATAATATAGCTTCTTCTGAGTCCGCCTTCCGTGATTGAAATACCAACCATTCATCAACTTTGGGTGGGAACTTGTACTTGTACTTCCGTGGGTTCTCACCCGCTATCTATGCATCGGTTTCCATCGAGTACTTTACAAAGTACGCATTCATCTTGTCAAATGTGTATTGAACTATTGCCGTCACGGGTAATCCACGTGCACCTTTGAGCACACTATTGAAGCATTCGGCCATATTGCTTGTCATTTGACCGTATCTCCGGCCATCTTCATCAAAAGCACGTGCCCACTTGTTCCGGTATTGAATGTGCCTAGTGAGAAATTCTTGACCCCCGGGATCAAGTTTTTTGTGTGCGAGCAATTTGTTGTACAAAGTGGCGAAGCGCTTATCGGAGAAAGCGAGACAACAATCTTGAAGATCATCGGCCAACTCCTTAAGGCCACATGCCCTATAGAAGTTCGAACAAAAGTGCCTCATGCACCATCGATGGTGCAACGGAGCATGCCGAGGAATGTCAATCTCCACGGCGTTAAGAATTCCTTGATTCCGATCCGATATGACACAAATTTCCCTTTGAGCGGGTAACACCTTCGTCCTCAAAAGATGCAGAAACCACTCCCAGTTGTCATTGTTTTCCACCTCAACCAAAGAAAATGCCAATGGCAACACCCGGTTATTGGCATCACTTGCTATCGCAACCAACAAGGTGCCCTTGTATTGTCCGGTCAAGAACGTGCCATCAATTGCGATGACTGGCCTACAATGTTCGAAAGCCCTCACACATTGCTCGAACGCCCAAAAAGCACGGCCAAATACTCTGACTTTCCTTCCTTCATGAACCGTTGTTTGATGCCCATGAGGCTCGACCACATGAACCATGCCTGGGTTTGTCGCGGCCATGGCTAACAACAACCTAGGGATTCGGTTGTATGCTTCCTCCCATGTACCATACAACATCTTAAATGCGGCTTGCTTCGCCTTCCACGCCTTGCTGTATTTCACCTTGTAATGAAAGATGGTTTTCACAAGGTCAATGACATGTTGGACGCTCATTGTTGGAAGTGTGGATATTGAGTTGGAGAGCCTGTAAGCGATGAACTCGGACGTGAGTTGTTTGTGGTCTTGGGACACAATCTTGCCATCCACCCTTTTGCCTTGGCACATTTGAGTTGGCACACAACTCACTACATGCCAAGTTGGACCTCCTTTCCATGGTCTTGCACGCACAATCCACGGACAACCGCCACGGCCTCTTGTAAGTCCAAGTTGGACCTTCTTTCCACGAGCTCTAACACCACCACGGCCTCTTGTAAGTCCAAGTTGGACCTCCTTTTCATCTTCACATGCACATGCAACCGTGTAGCGCACATTGACGTCCGAGTTCACCACCTTGTGTGGACGATAATGCGTAACCGAGTAGTTGTCGAGCCACATCTTCAATTCCAACAAGCTGTCGAACTTAGAACCTTTAGCAATCCGGTTCTTGTCGTCTACCAAATCACGGTGAGAGCTTGGCCTAACCCCAAGAGGTACACATTGGCCACCATCTACCACGGCTTCATCTGCGAGACTAACATCCTTGAACAATGTAGTACGATGATCCCGACCAAATACCTTCTCGAAAGCTTCGGCCTCCTTCACCGTGAACCCCTCCGCATCAACTTGTTCATCGGGACCATCGTCATCCGTGTCCGATGCATATGCACGGGAAAAAGGGATGGAATGGTCCATTGTCTCTTGCAAATGATATTTGTCGAGATCACCCACATTGTTGTCATGGAGATCAACTTCATTGTCATCGTCCACATACTCATCATTGTCCTCTTGCAAAGATTCATCTTGGTTGTTTGTATACGGGCTCAATGTTGGCCTCACTTCTTGGGTCAAAAGAGGTTCAACATTTTCATCTCGCTTCAAGGGTGGGGGGCTACTAGCAACCAAAGGGGAGGGGTTCCGGTTCAAGTCCAAATGCAAACTTGAATCAACCTTCTTCGTTGCAAATAACTCAAGAGCCTTGTCTAGTGATTCGGCCACCGTCTCCTTGTATGCAACCCAACGTTGCTCCGAGTTGACATGCATTGTCTTCCAACGGATGTGCATTCCAAAACCAACATTATGTTGGAAATATGCCCTAGAGGCAATAATAAATGGTTATTATTATATTTCTTTGTTCATGGTAATTGTCTATTGTTCATGCTATAATTGTATTGTCCGGAAATCGTAATCATGTGTGAATACATAGACCACAAAGTGTCCCTAGTAAGCCTCTACTTGACTAGCTCGTTGATCAACATATAGTCATGGTTTCCTGACTATGGACATTGGATGTCATTGATAACGGGATTACATCATTAGGAGAATGATGTGATGGACAAGACCCAATCCTAAGCATAGCATAAAAGATCGTGTAGTTTCGTTTGCTAGAGCTTTTCCAATGTCAAGTATCTTTTCCTTAGACCATGAGATCGTGCAACTCCCGGATACCGTAGGAGTGCTTTGGGTGTGCCAAACGTCACAACGTAACTGGGTGACTATAAAGGTGCATTACGGGTATCTCCGAAAGTGTCTGTTGGGTTGGCACGGATCGAGACTGGGATTTGTCACTCCGTGTGACGGAGAGGTATCTCTGGGCCCACTCGGTAATGCATCATCATAATGAGCTCAATGTGACTAAGGCGTTAGTCACGGGATCATGCATTGCGGTACGAGTAAAGAGACTTGCCGGTAACGAGATTGAACAAGGTATTGGGATACCGACGATCGAATCTCGGGCAAGTAACATACCGATTGACAAAGGGAATTGCATACGGATTGATTGAATCCTCGACACCGTGGTTCATCTGATGAGATCATCGTGGAACATGTGGGAGCCAACATGGGTATCCAGATCCCGCTATTGGTTATTGACCGGAGAGGCGTCTCAGTCATGTCTGCATGTCTCCCGAACCCGTAGGGTCTACACACTTAAGGTCCGGTGACGCTAGGGTTGTAGAGATATATGTATGCGGAAACCCGAAAGTTGTTCGGAGTCCCGGATGAGATCCTGGACGTCACGAGAGGTTCCGGAATGGTTCGGAGGGGAAGAATTATATATAGGAAGTCAAGTTTCGGCCACCGGGAAAGTTTCGGGGGTTACCGGTATTGTACCGGGACCACCGGAAGGGTCCCGGGGGTCCACCGGGTGGGGCCACCTATCCCGTAGGGCCCCGTGGGCTGAAAATGGAAGGGAACCAGCCCTTAGTGGGCTGGGGCGCCCCCCTTGGGCCTTTCCCCATGCGCCTAGGGTTGGGAACTCTAGGGTGGGGGAGTTCCCCCTTGCCTTGGGGGGCTAGGCAACCCCTTCCCCCCTTGGCCGCCGCCCCCCCTTGGAGATCCCATCTCCCAGGGCCGGCGCAGCCCCCCAGGGTCCTATATAAAGGGGGGGGAGGGAGGGCAGCAACACACAGCCTTGGGCGCCTCCCTCCTCCCCTGCAACACCTCTCTCTCTCGCAGAAGCTCGGCGAAGCCCTGCCGGAGACCCGCTACATCCACCACCACGCCGTCGTGCTGTTGGATCTCCATCAACCTCTCCTTCCCCCTTGCTGGATCAAGAAGGAGGAGACGTCGCTGCACCGTACGTGTGTTGAACGCGGAGGTGCCGTCCGTTCGGCACTCAGTCATCGGTGATTTGGATCACGGCGAGTACGACTCCGTCATCCACGTTCATTGGAACGCTTCCGCTCGCGATCTACAAGGGTATGTAGATGCACTCCCTTCCCCTCGTTGCTAGTAGACTCCATAGATGCATCTTGGTGAGCGTAGGAAATTTTTTAAATTATGCTACGATTCCCAACAGTGGCATCATGAGCCAGGTCTATGCGTAGTTACTATGCACGAGTAGAACACAAAGCAGTTGTGGGCGTTGAGTTTGCCAATTCTTCTTGCCGCTACTAGTCTTTTCTTGTTTCGGCGGCATTGTAGGATGAAGCGGCCCGGACCGACCTTACACGTACACTTATGTGAGACAGGTTCCACCGACTGACATGCACTAGTTGCATAAGGTGGCTAGCGGGTGTCTGTCTCTCCTACTTTAGTCGGAACGGATTCGATGAAAAGGGTCCTTATGAAGGGTAAATAGAAATTGGCAAATCACGTTGTGGTCATACGTAGGTAAGAAACGTTCTTGCTAGAAACCTACAAACCACGTAAAAACTTGCAACAACAATTAGAGGACGTCTAACTTGTTTTTGCAGCAAGTGCTATGTGATATGATATGGCCAGAAGATGTGATGAATGATATATGTGATGTATGAGATTGATCATATTCTTGTAATAGGAATCACGACTTGCATGTCGATGAGTATGACAACCGGCAGGAGCCATAGGAGTTGTCTTTATTATTTTGTATGACCTGCGTGTCATTGAATAACGCCATGTAAATTACTTTACTTTGTTGCTAAACGTGTTAGCCATAGAAGTAGAAGTAATCGTTGGCGTGACGACTTCATGAAGACACAATGATGGAGATCATGATGATGGAGATCATGGTGTCATGCCGGTGACGAAGATGATCATGGTGCCCCGAAGATGGAGATCAAAGGAGCATAATGATATTGGCCATATCATGTCACTATTTGATTGCATGTGATGTTTATCATGTTTTTGCATCTTATTTGCTTAGAACGACGGTAGCAAGTAGGATGATCCCTTATAATAATTTCAAGAAAGTGTTCACCCTAACTGTGCACCGTTGCGAAGGTTCGTTGTTTCGAAGCACCACGTGATGATCGGGTGTGATAGATTCTAACGTTCGAATACAACGGGTGTTGACGAGCCTAGCATGTACAGACATGGCCTCGGAACACACGCAATACACTTAGGTTGACTTGACGAGCCTAGCATGTACAGACATGGCCTCGGAACACGGAGGACCGAAAGGTCGAGCATGAGTCGTATAGAAGATACGATCAACATGGAGATGTTCACCGAGCTTGACTAGTCCGTCTCACGTGATGATCGGACACGGCCTAGTTAAACTCGGATCATGTTTCACTTAGATGACTAGAGGGATGTCTATCTGAGTGGGAGTTCATTAAATAATTTGATTAGATGAACTCAATTATCATGAACTTAGTCTAAAATCTTTACACTATGTCTTGTAGATCAAATGGCCAACGTTGTCCTCAATTTCAACGCGTTCCTAGAGAAAACCAAGCTGAAAGATGATGGCAACAACTATACGGACTGGGTCCGGAACCTGAGGCTCATCCTCATAGTAGCCAAGAAAGATTATGTCTTAGAAGCACCGCTAGGTGATGCACCAATCCCACAGAACCAAGACGTTATGAACGCTTGGCAATCACGTGCTGATGATTACTCCCTCGTTCAGTGCGGCATGCTTTACAGCTTAGAACCGGGTCTCCAAAAGCGTTTTGAGAAACATGGAGCATATGAGATGTTCGAGGAGCTGAAACTGGTTTTTCAAGCTCATGCCCGGGTCGAGAGATATGATGTCTCCGACAAGTTCTTCAGCTGTAAAATGGAGGAGAACAGTTCTGTTAGTGAGCACATACTCAGAATGTCTGGGTTGCACAACCGCTTGTCTCAGCTGGGAGTTAATCTCCCGGATGACGCGGTCATTGACAGAATCCTCCAGTCGCTTCCACCAAGCTACAAGAGCTTTGTGATGAACTACAATATGCAGGGGATGGAAAAGACCATTCCCGAGGTATATTCAATGCTGAAATCAGCGGAAGGGGAGATCAGAAAAGAACATCAAGTGTTGATGGTGAATAAAACCACTAAGTTCAAGAAGGGCAAGGGTAAGAAGAACTTCAAGAAGGACGGCAAGGGAGTTGCCGCGCCCGGTAAACCAGTTACTGGGAAGAAGTCAAAGAATGGACCCAAGCCCGGGACTGAGTGCTTTTATTGCAAGGGAAGTGGTCACTGGAAGCGGAACTGCCCCAAATATTTAGCGGACAAGAAGAAGGCCGGCAACACCCAAGGTATATGTGATATACAAGTAATTGATGTGTACCTTACCAGTACTCGTAGTAGCTCCTGGGTATTTGATACCGGTGCGGTTGCTCATATTTGTAACTCAAAGCAGGAACTACGGAATAAACGGAGACTGGCAAAGGACGAGGTGACGATGCGCGTCGGGAATGGTTCCAAGGTCGATGTGATCGCCGTCGGCACGCTACCTCTGCATCTACCCACGGGATTAGTTTTAAACCTCAATAATTGTTATTTAGTGCCAGCTTTGAGCATGAACATTGTATCTGGATCTCGTTTAATTCGAGATGGCTACTCATTTAAATCTGAGAATAATGGTTGTTCTATTTATTTGAGAGATATGTTTTATGGTCATGCCCCGCTGGTCAATGGTTTATTTTTGATGAATCTCGAACGTGATGTTACACATGTTCATAGTGTGAATACCAAAAGATGTAAAGTTGATAACGATAGTCCCACATACTTGTGGCACTGCCGCCTTGGTCACATTGGTGTCAAGCGCATGAAGAAGCTCCATGCAGATGGACTTTTGGAGTCTCTTGATTACGAATCATTTGACACGTGCGAACCATGCCTCATGGGTAAGATGACCAAGACTCCGTTCTCCGGAACAATGGAGCGAGCAACCAACTTATTGGAAATCATACATACCGATGTGTGTGGTCCAATGAGTGTTGAGGCTCGCGGAGGATATCGTTATGTTCTCACTCTCACTGATGATTTAAGTAGATATGGGTATGTCTACCTAATGAAACACAAGTCTGAAACCTTTGAAAAGTTCAAGGAATTTCAGAGTGAGGTTGAGAATCAACGTGACAGGAGAATAAAATTCTTACGATCAGATCGTGGTGGAGAATATTTAAGTCACGAGTTTGGTGCACACTTAAGGAAATGTGGAATAGTTTCACAACTCACGCCGCCTGGAACACCTCAGAGAAATGGTGTGTCCGAACGTCGTAATCGCACTCTATTGGATATGGTGCGATCTATGATGTCTCTTACCGATTTACCGCTCTCATTTTGGGGCTATGCTTTAGAGACTGCCGCATTCACTTTAAATAGGGCTCCGTCGAAATCCGTTGAGACGACACCGTATGAATTATGGTTTGGGAAGAAACCTAAGCTGTCGTTTCTAAAAGTTTGGGGATGCGATGCTTATGTCAAGAAACTTCAACCTGAAAAGCTCGAACCCAAGTCGGAGAAATGCGTCTTCATAGGATACCCTAAGGAAACTATTGGGTATACCTTCTACCTCAGATCCGAAGGCAAGATCTTCGTTGCCAAGAACGGGTCCTTTCTGGAGAAGGAGTTTCTCTCGAAAGAATTGAGTGGGAGGAAAGTGGAACTTGATGAGGTGATAGTCACCCCTTCCGAACCGGAAAGTAGCGCAGCGCGGGAAAATGTTCCTGTGGTGCCTACACCGACTGGGGAGGAAGTTAATGATGATGATCATGAAGCTTCGGATCAAGTTACTGAACTTCGTAGGTCCACAAGGACACGTTCCGCACCAGAGTGGTACGGCAACCCTGTCCTGGAAATCATGTTGTTAGACAACGGTGAACCTTCGAACTATGAAGAAGCGATGGCGGGCCCGGATTCCGACAAATGGCTAGAAGCCATGAAATCCGAGATAGAATCCATGTATGAAAAAGTATGGACTTTGACTGACTTGCCCGATGAGCGGCGAGCCATAGAAAACAAATGGATCTTTAAGAAGAAGACGGACGCGGATGGTAATGTGACCATCTACAAAGCTCGACTTGTCGCTAAGGGTTATCGACAAGTTCAAGGGGTTGACTACGATGAGACTTTCTCACCCGTAGCGAAGCTGAAGTCCGTCCGAATCATGTTAGCAATTGCCGCATACTATGATTATGAGATATGGCAGATGGACGTCAAAATGGCATTCCTTAACGGCTTCCTTAAGGAAGAGTTGTATATGATGCAGCCGGAAGGTTTTGTCGATCCTAAGAATGCTAACAAAGTGTGCAAGCTCCAGCGCTCAATCTATGGGCTGGTGCAAGCATCTCGGAGTTGGAACATTCGCTTTGATGAGATGATCAAAGCGTTTGGGTTTACACAGACTTATGGAGAAGCCTGTGTTTACAAGAAAGTGAGTGGGAGCTCTGTAGCATTTCTCGTATTATATGTGGATGACATACTATTGATGGGAAATGATATAGAATTCTTGGAAAGTGTAAAGGCCTATTTGAATAAGTGTTTTTCAATGAAGGACCTTGGAGAAGCTGCTTATATATTAGGCATCAAGATCTATAGAGATAGATCAAGACGCCTCAATTGTCTTTCGCAGAGTACATACCTTGACAAGATATTGAAGAAGTTCAGTATGGATCAGTCCAAGAAGGGGTTCTTGCATGTATTGCAAGGTGTGCAATTGAGCACGGCTCAATGCTCGACCATAGCAGAAGATATAGAAGAGATGAGTGTCATCCCCTATGCCTCGGCCATAGGGTCTATTATGTATGCCATGCTGTGTACCAGACCTGATGTAAACCTTGCCGTAAGTTTGGTAGGAAGGTACCAAAGTAATCCCGGCAAGGAACACTGGACAGCGGTCAAGAATATCCTGAAGTACCTTAAGAGGACTAAGGATATGTTTCTCGTTTATGGAGGTGACGAAGAGCTCGTCGTAAAGGGTTACGTCGATGCTAGCTTCGACACAGATCTGGATGACTCGAAGTCACAGACCGGATACGTGTATATTTTGAATGGAGGAGCAGTAAGCTGGTGCAGTTGCAAGCAAAGCGTCGTGGCGGGATCTACATGTGAAGCGGAGTACATGGCAGCCTCGGAGGCAGCACAGGAAGCAGTCTGGATGAAGGAGTTCATTACCGACCTAGGGGTGATTCCCAATGCGTCGGGCCCAATGACTCTCTTCTGTGACAACACTGGAGCTATTGCCCTTGCGAAGGAGCCCAGGTTTCACAGGAAGACCAGGCATATCAAGCGTCGCTTCAACTCCATTCGTGAAAGTGTTCAAAATGGAGACATAGATATTTGTAAAGTACACACGGACCTGAATGTAGCAGATCCGTTGACTAAACCTCTCCCTAGGGCAAAACATGATCAACACCAGGACGCAATGGGTGTTCGATTCATCACAATGTAACTAGATTATTGACTCTAGTGCAAGTGGGAGACTGTTGGAAATATGCCCTAGAGGCAATAATAAATGGTTATTATTATATTTCTTTGTTCATGGTAATTGTCTATTGTTCATGCTATAATTGTATTGTCCGGAAATCGTAATACATGTGTGAATACATAGACCACAACGTGTCCCTAGTAAGCCTCTAGTTGACTAGCTCGTTGATCAACAGATAGTCATGGTTTCCTGACTATGGACATTGGATGTCATTGATAACGGGATCACATCATTAGGAGAATGATGTGATGGACAAGACCCAATCCTAAGCATAGCATAAAAGATCGTGTAGTTTCGTTTGCTAGAGCTTTTCCAATGTCAAGTATCTTTTCCTTAGACCATGAGATCGTGCAACTCCCGGATACCGTAGGAGTGCTTTGGGTGTGCCAAACGTCACAACGTAACTGGGTGACTATAAAGGTGCATTACGGGTATCTCCGAAAGTGTCTGTTGGGTTGGCACGGATCGAGACTGGGATTTGTCACTCCGTGTGACGGAGAGGTATCTCTGGGCCCACTCGGTAATGCATCATCATAATGAGCTCAATGTGACTAAGGCGTTAGTCACGGGATCATGCATTGCGGTACGAGTAAAGAGACTTGCCGGTAACGAGATTGAACAAGGTATTGGGATACCGACGATCGAATCTCGGGCAAGTAACATACCGATTGACAAAGGGAATTGCATACGGATTGATTGAATCCTCGACACCGTGGTTCATCCGATGAGATCATCGTGGAACATGTGGGAGCCAACATGGGTATCCAGATCCCGCTGTTGGTTATTGACCGGAGAGGCGTCTCGGTCATGTCTGCATGTCTCCCGAACCCGTAGGGTCTACACACTTAAGGTCCGGTGACGCTAGGGTTGTAGAGATATATGTATGCGGAAACCCGAAAGTTGTTCGGAGTCCCGAATGAGACCCCGGACGTCACGAGAGGTTCCGGAATGGTCCGGAGGTGAAGAATTATATATAGGAAGTCAAGTTTCGGCCACCGGGAAAGTTTCGGGGGTTACCGGTATTGTACCGGGACCACCGGAAGGGTCCCGGGGGTCCACCGGGTGGGGCCACATATCCCGGAGGGCCCCGTGGGCTGAAAGTGGAAGGGAACCAGCCCTTAGTGGGCTGGGGCGCCCCCCTTGGGCCTTTCCCCATGCGCCTAGGATTGGGAACCCTAGGGTGGGGGAGTTCCCCCTTGCCTTGGGGGGCAAGGCAACCCCTTCCCCCCTTGGCCGCCGCCCCCCCTTGGAGATCCCATCTCCCAGGGCCGGCGCACCCCCCAGGGGCCTATATAAAGGGGGGGGGGAAGGAGGGCAGCAACACACAGCCTTGGGCGCCTCCCTCCTCCCCTGCAACACCTCTCTCTCTCTCGCAGAAGCTCGGCGAAGCCCTGCCGGAGACCCGCTACATCCACCACCACGCCGTCGTGCTGTTGGATCTCCATCAACCTCTGCTTCCTCCTTGCTGGATTAAGAAGGAGGAGACGTCGCTGCACCGTACGTGTGTTGAACGCGGAGGTGCCGTCCGTTCGGCACTCGGTCATCGGTGATTTGGATCACGGCGAGTACGACTCCGTCATCCACGTTCATTGGAACGCTTCCGCTCACGATCTACAAGGGTATGTAGATGCACTCCCTTCCCCTCGTTACTAGTAGACTCCATAGATGCATCTTGGTGAGCGTAGGAATTTTTTTAAATTATGCTACGATTCCCAACACATTATGCCTTCCCTCCAACTCAATGATATCACTAGGGTCCATCCAATTCAAATGTTTCCTAACTTGTTGCAAGAGCTCCGCATAGCTAGGACTAGTATCAAACACCATGTCAAGCTCATCCGGGTCCGGTTCTTTATTGCCTTTCAAAAAGGCGTCTTTGTCCCCATGATGAACAAACACACATGTTCTTCCCATCCCTATAAGCATTCAAAGAACACAAGGTAACATTGCTTCCATGAGTACTAATCCAAGGATTTACACGGAATACAAACCCTAATATATATATGAAACAACAACCCTAACCCTAACCATAACCCTAACCCTAACCATAACCCTAGCCCTAAACCTAACCCTAGCACCAACATAAGAACACCCATAAGAATAACCCTAGCATACTAACAAAGCCCAATCATAGAAATTGGCAAACAAAAATCTCACATCTCCATGGAAATCTCTAGATCCAAACAAAACTAGGGTTTCCCCAAACTAGCAACAAATGAGCAATGGGAGAACTTTACTTGTATCAAAACAAGGGGATCGGAGAATATTACCTCGAGGGAGGGTTTGACTTCGAAATCCACGGACAAATTCTTCAAATTTGCAAGATTTGGAAGAAGATTTGAGAGGGGGAGAGAGGTGGAGAGGGGGCAAAGCTCGGCGAGAGAGTGAGAGAGTGTGTGGTGTGGGGGGGTGGGGGTGGGGGAGGGGGGCCCAGCCAAGTGGCTGGATAAGTCACAGTGCAGCGCCTAGCCGCTAGGCGCTGCACATTACATGTGTGGCGCCTAGCCCGGAGGCGCTGCACGGCTGGGTGCGGGCCCAGGGGCTGCCACGGTGGACAGGAGTGCAACGCCGCCGAGCTAGGCGCTGCACAGTAGGATGTGGCGCCGGCGTGGCGGGCGCTACACAAAAAGGTCAGGGGAGTGAAATAGTTTCGCACCCAGTTCATTCTGTGAAATGATTTTGTCCCGAGGTCAAAATTGTCAAATTTGCCGTCAATTTCAGAGTCACTACGACAGGTGAATTTTGTTCAAAGCAGGCTAAGCTTTTTCATTTCTGTATGTACTGTACAAGAGGACGGTCATCTAATTTCTTAGTGCCAAGTAAGTGAATCACAAAGATAAGGTATACAACACAGTTCACGTTTAATTTTATTTGTTTGAGAAAGACCGAGGCCAACTCCAACGCACAATCCCAAACGGACGTTCGTTTCGTCCGCTTGGGGGTGACAATGGGGTTGTGTCCGCCCGGATTTATGAATGCGCCGGCTGTGTGCCCAACGCACGGCCGCATTTCGGCCGCATCTCGTCCGCATATATTTTGGTTTTGCAAACACATATCTTTACTTTCATCATTGATTTTTGATACATTGAAGCACATCATCAAATTTTGACTACAATAGAAAGACCAAAGAAAACAAGAACCACAAGAAGACATTTTAGAAGATATCCAACTGCTCCCGTAAGTTGGATTTGTGCCTTTCCGATGCATTCATTGTTGATTTGCGGAGGCTCGGTCTTGCTTGCTTCTTTCTTCTTCAAGTCTAAAGAAGTAGACGTTACTTCTTCGCATCTAGTCTCATCTCTAACCTCTATTTTAGCAACAAGTGCACGGACATCTATTAAATTGCACTCTATCAATAGATCGATGTATTCTTATTCTCAATACCAAAATTTGCATCCATTCTACACAATAAATATTTGAGTGTAAGTAAAACTAGCGGAATCCGAGCACAACCGAAGCTAAAGTAGCACATACCCCATCGTTTGAGCACTTGACAAGCACCTATCCGGGATGTTCTGGCGTGGTAGACACACGGCGCAAGACCTTGCTTGGGCAGTCGTCACACTTTACGAGTGGCAACGGTGCACTGACGAGCCTTTGGGCCAGCACCAAGCCCGGACGACGGTCGTTCGTGTGTATTTGCCGGCGAACCGTCGACGGGGTAGATCCGAGCGGCTAGAGGCAGAGTCGGTACCTGCATGCGGCCTTGACGGGGCTTCCGGCCTGGTCCCCGGCCAGTCTATGGCACCGCACGCGGCCTCCCGCGGCTGGGTGAGCTCTAGTCCGGCCGGATCCGCTCCAAATCTGACCACCGGGTGCGCTATAATCAGGTGGCCGGGGTTGGGCAACTCGGGGAGTCGAGGGAACAGGGGCTGCGACAAGGCTAGGGGCGAACGCGCAGCCGAGCTGTACAACGGCACGTCTGAGAATATTCATGAACATTTTCAAAATCAGAAAATATTTTTACAAATTGAAAAAAATCATATATTTTGTAAATATTTTTAAAACTTTGGGAAGATATTTTGATAGATTTGTGAAAAAATTCAAATTTTTACAAACTTTGTTTACAAGAATATATTGTTTAACGTCAAAAATCGATAGTCCATTTTTTTGAACCAGGGCCTACCGAGTTTTTTAAGCTGATTTCCTGGTAGGCCTAGCTAGCCGCACATGAATTTGGAGAAGATGTAATGTGAGGTGTTTGTACCTGACGCCACAAGGGAGCTCTTTGCAAATTTCCAATACGAGAATTTTGTTGTGCCTCAAGATCAATCAAAACCATCTAAATCATGTCTGGCGCGCCATTTTGGAAGCAGTTTTAGCGATGATGTGGCGACAATTTCACACACGTATGTAGCAGCACAGTTAGCAGACAAAGATGGCTAAAAGGGGGGAACAGGGAGATATTTGCAAATAAAATTACAGGTATCCAAGACGACAGAGCAATAAAATTTGCAAATGAACGTACGTATTATGGCGTAGCAGAAGCTCGCAGCGACGTAGGGCATGCATGCACCGGCAGCTAGCGCATCACGGCGCGACGCAGGAGATGCGCCCCCTCGCGCGATCGAAGGGAAGGGAAGCGTGCGGCGCCATTTTTAGCATGTGCATGCAGCTGGTCACCTACGTACGTACGGAGCAGCAACGTCGGCCGGCATTCAAGCTCACCTGCAAAATTTTAATGGCCGCCACGCTGCCATGTCCGGTGAACGAAACGGAGGGGGACACACCATGCTCGTGCACGCTTACCACGCGCCTGCTGCATGCCCTGCCCGATGTCGCCCTTGCATCGCAGAGTATAAGATATACTAGTATATGTGTGTGTGCGCATAATTTTTGCTGTTTATTTGTATGTTGCGATGTTCGATCTCTAGCCACTGGTCAGATGTGCAGACCAGGATTACAGTGGCAGAAAGAGAGAAACAAACCTGGAGCTTCTGGGTCGTTTCAGTGTCACTTTTGCCATCACTCTATGAAGCTTTTTTTTTTTCACAAACAGAGGCACACAGTTCGTATTTTTTGTTTGTTACCGGTTAATCTAAGTGAGGTTAATGGCGACATAACGAAACAAACAAGTTAGCTCTACGCCTTAACTAGATATGGACCAGTAGTAGTACCCGATAGCTATCTTTTATTTTTGCGGGAAGACAAGAGGGACAGAAGTGTGGTGCCTAGGAAGAACAGCAAAATGATGGAAGAACTAAAATCAATCAAGCAATGAATGGATGTAGATGAGTACGTACCTAGGAGTACATTCGAAATTCAAAGTACATTTCCCTCCAAATTTTTGACGTTTCCCTTGGCCCTTTTTGCATGGAAGAGCCAAATTAGATGGCCTCCCTGAATGAAAAAAATCTGCCCATGCATCTGCCATAAATGGCGTGGGGTTGAGATGCTTCTGTGGGTCAGGTGCCCATAAGTTTCCTCTCATCATCGCTGCCTGAGAGTGAGAGGGACCAAATCAGTATCCACAGGGCAACCACTGTTGCTGGCTATAGCGGACAGGATTGCCAACTAATCTTCATTTCTTTCTTCTTTGCAATTGATCGCCATGTACCGTGGACCACTCCGCAGAGGCCTGCTGCTGCCCAGATTCATACGGGTTTATAGTCTGTGTAGTTTTGCGAGTAATTCGGTGGTTGGATTATATACTCTGGTTTAATTCCGTGTCTAGCTCAAAACTCTACATGGTCTATTCAATGCAAGGAATTTTATTACTGCGTTACACTTATTTTGGGTTTCTAGCTACGTGTCCAATATAGTTTTTCTTATATTAGTAAATTCTTGGTTTTCATCTTGTTTAACATTTTTTTACAAGAATTACCATATTTTAAAGAAATTTTCACCCATCTTGGGCCACAATTTTAGCATTTTTTGAAACAATTTGGCATTTTTGTCAAGTTGGTCCTACCTATCAGAGTACACGTGGGGCATGACACATAGGCAAATTTATTTTCGCAACTGGTTACTCCACACACTCGTTTTTATGGGAAAGAAGCAAAGAAAATATTAGACATGAAATAGTAAATCTATTTAGGACGCAGATGAGTTATAGTCGTTTTCGTTCGGTAGTCTCGGAATCTCGGTGTAATTTTCATGATGTTTGACATGCTTTATACTTGTCATGAATTTTTATAATAGATCTGATCATTTTCGTAAAAAAAATGAAATACATCTAGACTTCTTCCTTGAAACAAATACAAAACTTCAAAAAAAATACAAATCAATAAAAAATGCAACACTGAAAACAAACAAAAACCAAAATTTAAAAGTGATTACAACATTGAAAAAAAGTGGTTGAAACTTAAGAAATGTCCATCGCCCATGCCTTGATAATTCAGTATAATTCAATTGCCGTATATCGATGGGCCACGGTTACTTAAACTTTTTGTCTGGTGATGATCGATGGCATCGCCAACCAGCCACATACATGCAAGCCAGACATAATTCAATGAGGATTACGTACAAACAGTGGATCGATTATGCATCGTCCCTACGCCGGGAGGGCTATGCATGGGCCGGCCGCTACTATTGATCTGAAAGGAGAAACTAATTAACGCCTGCAAGGTCCAACTAGCTAGTAAATTTCTTTTGACGTACTACGTTTTAGGTACATGTTGAACATGTGTACATATACGTAGGTCTGGGATTTATATGCCATACCTGTGGTGTCTCTCTCCCTGTATATACTTGTATCTTGGAAGACAAGACACTGGTTGCACCCCTGTACCTATATATATATGCCTAGTGCACGATCAATCAATTATCGTTGCACAAAATCTTTCTCTACATGGTATCTATCACAAGTCGATCCTACCGCTTCCGCAAACCCTAGCCTCCGCCGCCGCCCCACGCCGCCGCCGCCACCCCTCTCCACGCGCGCCTCCCCGCGCGTCCGCTCCTCCCCGCTGCGCCGCCCTCCCACCGCGCCGCGCCTCTCCCGCCACCGCGCCGCCCTACCACAGCCGCGCCGCCCCCTTCCCCAACCCCTCGCCGCCATATCGTCCAACGCCTCCACCTACTCCAACCCGTTTGTCGTCGACCCTGCTGAAATCCGCGACATCAACGTCCACGCCAGCGTCCCCGTCGTCCTCGACGCCTCCACCTCCACGTACTTCGCGTGGAAGACGTACTTCTCGCTGCTCTTCCGCGAGAACAACCTCGTGGATCATGTGGACGACACCGTTGACTCCCGCGCCATGGTGGACGACCCCGAGGGGACTGCGATCGACGCCACGATCATCCGGTGGTTCTTCACCACCATCTCCCAGGACCTGTTCCACACGGTCGTGAGCGCCGGCGACGACGCCCGCGCCTTGTGTGTTAAGTTGAACGGCCTCCTCACCGACAACAAGCCTCAGCGCCGCGTTTTTTTGCAGCAGGAATTTTTTGACTGTCACCGGGATGAACAGTCCATTGATGACTACTGCCGCCGCCTGAAGACGATGGCGGATGAGCTCCGTGACATTGGCGCCAAGGTTGATGATGACCTCCTCCTCGACACGCTCACCGCCGGCCTCAACGAGGACTTCGGCAACGCCGCCTCCAACCTCACCTTGATGCCGGAGCCCTCCTTCCCCAAGTTCGTGGCGTACTTGCGGTTGGAGGAGCGCCGGATGAAGGGGGTCAAGAAGCGTGTGCAGCACCACGCCCTCGCCGCCGGCACCTCCTGTGGCGCCCCACCACCAGCCGCCCCACCTGCGCCGCGCCAGCAGCCGCCGCCCCCCCCGCACCTCCGGGGTACTTCCCCCTACTGCCCGCGCCTCCCGCCCCCCCGCTGCCCCCAGCAGTCTGGCGGCGGGCGCCGCGGGGGCGGCCGCAAGCAGCAACAGGCACCGAGGGGGGGGGGGGGCTCGTCACCAGTAGCAGCAGGCCACCCCTCCATGGACGTACGGCACCAACCCACGGACCGGCGTCGTCCACGCGTACTCGATGCCGGTCCCTCGGGCTCCCGCTTCGGGCATCCTTGGGCATCGTCCGACAAGTCACCATGCCCTCTTCGATGCGCAGAACGCCGCTCCCTACAGCGGCTACGGTGCTGCGCTGCCGCCGCGTCGGTCTTCGGGCCGCCCCCGCGCTGGCCTACGGAGGGTTTTACGCTCCTCAGGTACTGCCGCCGTGGGACCCGACCCTCCTCGCTACTCCGCACTCCGCCCCATCACCGAGTTCCTATGGTGGCGGCGGTGACTGGTACATGGACTCGGGCACCACCGCTCATATGACTACTCATCTCGGTAACCTCACGTCTACCACTCCTGTTCATACTCCCACTCGCATCACCGTTGGTAACGGTTCCTCCCTACCCATTACACATGTCGGTCATATGTCCTTTCCCTCTACTTCCACTCCCGTTAATATGTCTAATGTTCTTGTGTCTCCTAACAGTAGGAGATATGCCCTAGAGGCAATAATAAATGATATTATTTATCTCCGAGTTCATAATTATGTTTATGTTCCATGCTATAACTGCTATGGTTCTTGAGTCTGCAATAACCACGAGGCTCGGAGGAAGACTCATATGCACGTGTGGAATAATAAACGGTAAAATGTATTCCTAGTCTGGCCTCTAAGACTAGCTCAAGTGTTGCATGATGGTTATGTTTTCCTGATCATGGGCATGTCTATGTCAGCAACCTTGAGGGCACAATGTTAAGAGAACATTTGTGTTGAATCGACCCGGATTGATGTTATGCTATGAGATTCATTCGTCACAAGTTTATTGGTACATAACACAGAGATGGTTAACGTTTGCATGATTCCTTAGACCATGAGAGTATCGAGTTTCTTCATGCTTGCTTCATGAACTTTGGGGTTTGTTAAACGTCATCCGTAAATGGGTGGCTATTACGGCGGCTTACGGGTTCATGGAAAAGTGTGTCAAGTAACTTGATAGCTCAAGATTGGGATTTGCTCCTCCGACGATGGAGAGATATCTCTGGGCCCTCTCGGTGTTACGGTATCCATCATCGTCTGGCCAGACACGTTGTGATTTGATCACGGGGATGCCGGAACACGATAACGAGAAAAGAGAACAATACCGGTAACGAGGTAACTAGCATAGTGGACAAGTTGTTGATCCACGGGAATGCCAACATGTCTCACCTCGGGTATTTGTAACATATCGCGAAGCAACAGGAATAGCACACGGCAACTGGAGGTTCACTCGAATATTTATTCGTGTGGGTATAGGGGTCAATATGGGTGTCCACGGCTCCGATGTTGATCATTGATCGGAAGGGGTTCCGGGTCATGTCTATACTTCACCGAACCTATAGGGTCACACGCTTAAGGGTCATCTATCTGCTGAATACTAGACAGGGAGTCTGAGAGAAAATCACCGAAAAAGTTTCGAACACCGAAAAGTTTCGGACAGCGGAATCGTACCGCAGAGAGAGGTCATCGGATAAGTTTCGATGATACCGAAAAGTTGTTTCGGGATACACCATTAAGTCAAATTGGTTTCGGCACATGCCTGATAATTCTTGGAGGATGCCAGAATCATTCTGGAAGCTTTTTGGAATTTTCTGAGATAAAAACCGGAAATGTGCCGGAGCTGCCGGAGCCACTTCAGATGCGTTTCGCAGATGAAAATCACTAAAACCGGAATTGTTTCGGAACGCGTTGAAAATCATTTTAGTGGGTACTGGAAATGTTCTTAGCCCACATAAATATTTTCACTTCGATCAGACGCTGAAAAATGTCGTCGTGAATAGTGAAAATCAGCTTTATGGTTACTTTATGGAAAGCCACCTTTTGGGGCTTTGCTCCAAAAGATCTTGGGGATGACATGGATGGATAGGAGCCATTTTTGGGGCCCCTCATGGGGGTGTGGCCGGCCACATGGGGTATCCCCCCTTGGGGACCCTCTAGTTCCTTGGTTTCACTCCTAGGTCCTTGTGGAAGGACTTCATTCATGTGCATTTTGGGTTTTTTGTGAAACTACCCTACCCCCTTGGGATTTCCTATAAATAGAGGTGGAGGGGCAGCCCTCCACACTCATCCCTTGCTCTCATACACATGCCATGCATTATCTGGCTTCTTCTCTCCCTCCCACGAAAAGAGTTTCGTAGAGCCGTAAGGCTGTCTGGGTTCCGGCAGGAACTAGTTCTGGACGGCGAAGCCCTACCGGATAGATGACACCGTATGTGTGCAACTCTGTAGAGAGATCGTAGTTTCGGTCTTAGTTCGTGAGTGCCTCCCGAAGGGCTGTCCGTGTGACCGTCCGAGTTTCGAAGGTCCTCCCGAAGGGCTGTCCGAGTGACCGTTCGAGTTTCGAAGGTCCTCCCGAAGGGCTGTCCGCGACACCGTCCGGGGGGCTGTTCGACCGCCTCCCGGAGGGCTGTCTGAGGAGCAGATGAGGGTATACATCCTCGCGGTTGGGAGGTTGTAAATCCTAGCTGCGGGGATCTGCACCGCCGATCGTCATCGACTCTACTTCCCGCTGCGCTACGAGTCGGTAACGAAAAAGGTCAAACCATGTATGCAGTCTCCATAGTGGTCCTGGGCTGGTGCGTAGGTCGGAATTTTTTTGTTTTCTGCTGCGTTCCCCTACAGTGGCATCAAGAGCCGTGCTATGCGTAGATGCAGGTTTCGATCTAGAATACATGGAGATGTATGGGTATTGCATAATATAATTAGGTAGTAGATGAGATCTATTGCTGAAAATTATTTATGCGGGTGACAGATGAAATCTGTTACCCGAGGTTCTTGTTGCTTCCCTAGAATTTGCGTTTGCTCAATCTCGAGACAGCATGGTGGAATTTGACAAAGTTCTGGCAATCCGTGATCCTGATTGATCATGGAAGTGCTATCAGTTCTTTGGGTTCTGCCGTAGTCAAAAGAAAGATGAAATTCACAGATGAAAGGGCATTGCAGATATGATCTGCACGGGGGTCATGCGTATGACGAAGTTTAGTATGGGGCTCGAGATTTAATTATCCCGTGTTTCATACACCCCGAGATGTTAATGTAGCAACTTGAATAATCATACTTGATGATAAAACGTTGGTAGCTGCGGTTTAAGTCAAAACCTTAGAAGCCACGTAAAATAAAATTTTGCATAAACCTATTAGAGGCGTCTAACTTGGTTTTGCAGGATGTGCATGTGATGTGGTATAGCAGTGCTCATACTAATTCGATTATGTATGAGATGACTAAATGATGTAATTTGATTAACATGACCTGCGTGTCATGATTCGGCATGATGGCTGGAGCCATATGATTGCACTTTAATGACCTGCGTGTCAACCTTGTTGTAATGCATTATTTTGTTAGCTATAGAGATAGCAATATTATCTGGTGCATCGACAAGGTGGTGGCAATCTTCGCGAAGGTGAACACCGACGCGAATGCCAAAGACGAAGAAATGAAATACTTCTACGTCAGAAAGGGCTATACCATATCATGCTATTATGAATTGCCTGAGATGTTTATCCCTTATGATGCACCCTTCTTGATTGCGCGGTAGTCGCTTTTATTAGGGTGATCTCTCACTTAAAATATCAAGTAGTTAGTGTTCTCCCAAGTGTAGCACCGTCACGGCACCTATCTTTTCGGGGTGCGCCATGGATGCATGGGTACGAACGATTAGAGAAGTGAGAGGCGGGTGAGGTCAGACCTCGCAGCAAGATCACTTGGTTGTCTTGACGTTCATGGCAGGATCATCCTGAGCTCGGAACACACGCATCGAAAGATGAGCAAGAGTCACATAGAGATGTGATCGGCAAGTTGGCCTACCGATTAAAATTCCCGTTATGAGATGATGATTCTATGGCGATGAATTGAAGTCTGGATCTTGTATCACTCAAAATTAATTGTGAGAGATATTGATTTGAGTGGGAGCGCACTGTTGAATTAACATGTTTAATTCTAAGTGCAATTAATTATGAACACTGTCTAAGTGTTTCTTGCATAATAGTTGTAGAATAATGGCTCGCATTTCCACCTTCCCTATTAAAATTGAATAGCTGTTAAATATCTGGTTAAAACTTTACGATTGGTAACGTAATATGAGGATTGTCCTCAAAAGTGCCGAGAAGGACATTGTCCTATCGCATGCTTTCCGTATCCTCCCGCTAATGCTATGGATCATGTGACTCTCGTCCTTCGATCCAAAAGCTAGGATTCTGTTACAGTCAAGTGGAATATGTTTGCTTCCATGAAACCCAAACTTCGAAAGTTGGGATAGTTATATGATATTCATGGAACTGAAAATTATTTTCAGATACAAACAAAGCAATGTTTGTTTGCAAGTATTAGTAAAAGTGTTTACTATGCATTTGACTGTTGGGAAAGGGATCCAGAAGAACGCCTGTCATATAATGAAAGGTGAATAAAACAACAACTTAAAGAGAAAGGAAGTGTCCAAAGGGTGTTAGTATGACTTACACGCCTAGGAAGTCCGGGGCTAATGCCACTCTTAAGTTGGGTGCTTCTTCTGAGAGTAGGAGAAATACTAAAAGTTAAACTGTTAGAAGTATAAAGGCAAAAGGAAAGAAGACTGGAATATCCAGCTCATGTATGAATGTCATACAAGTTTTTGATGTATAGAAGGCTGGTCAAAGATATAGTTCTTGCGAATTATGGTTAAACATGTTAATCACTAATTCTTGGGTATTGTGAGTTCATCACAAAATTGCCCGCTCGATTGCATTCTGTTGCAACTCGATGTAAGAACTACTATGGCCTGAAAGACTAGCTAGAAATGAGGTTAAGGTATACACAGGGAACATAGTAAATGTTACTATACCTTCCATCGGTGTATTGCCGTCTGTATTTATTTTCATAATTCATTTAGAGTTTTACAAACTCTATCCCATTGCATAAGGTATCTTGCAAGAAGGTTGTTCATAAGAGAACTTTTTATGTTCGATGTTATGAATAACACAAGGGCCATACTTTCATTATGAATGAGATGTATGTTATGAATATTGATAATAATACAATACCTCTGGGTTTATTTTCATAATTCATTTAGTGTTTTACAAACTCTATCCCATTGCATAAGGTATCTTGCAAGAAGGTTGTTCATAAGAGAACTTTTTATGTTCGATGTTATGAATAACACAAGGGCCATACTTTCATTATGAATGAGATGTATGTTATGAATATTGATAATAATACAATACCTCTGGGTTTACTTTCATAATTCATTTTAGAGTTTCATACACTCTAGCCCATTGCACAATGTTTGTTGCAAAAGAGTTGTTCATAAAAACAACAATTGTTGTTAAGTATTATGAATAACATGAAGGGCCATGCTTCCATGCAAGATGGCATGTATGTTATGAATATTGATGGTAATATGATACATCCATAACACTGACGTTAAATGTCGCAAGACTAAAAGAATACCACACAAGTGTGGCACTACATTTGGTCACATTGGAGAAACCGCATGGAAAATTCCACTATGATGGATTTTGAAGTCTTCTTGATTTTGAATCATCTGACACTTGCAACTTTCCTCCGAAAAGTGAAGTGACTAAAATACCGTTCACAGGCCATAAGGAACGAACAACAAACTTATTAGTGATCATACATTTGATGTGTGTAGTCCGATAAGTGTTGTTAGTGGTGGATTTATTTATCTTCAGAAATGAGTCAAGTACATATATGGATATTTACTTGATGAGACGTAAGTCTGGATCTTTTGAAATCATTCGAAAGGTTCTAAAAAATGAAGTAGAAGTTATTGTAACAAGAAAATTATGTTTCTGCAATTTGATTGCACAAAGGAATATTTGATTTACATGTTTAGCGAATGTCTGATGAGTTGTGAAAGGGGTTTCATAACTTGCACCTCCCGGAACACCACTGCAAGTGGAAAGTCTGTGGAGATGTAATCAAACCATTTATGACATGGTAAGGTGAAAGACGACATAAATAAATTTGCCATTATCCCTTTTAAAGTGATGCTTTAGAGACTGTGGCTTTTACACTGAAAAGAGCTACATCGGGTCTGTTGAAATGAAGCCATGGTATGGTACGCCCAACCATGTTATATCTTTTCTTAACATTTGGAATATGGGGCTTGTGTAAAAGGTTACAAACCTATTCCAAATCAGACAAGTGCTACTTTGTAGGTTATACCAAAATGTTGGGTATTCCTCCCTCACTATACCGACGCAAATAGTTTTGCCGCGAAACGGTGTGCTTTTAAAGAGAATGGTTCTTTCAAAAAGGTGAGTGGGAGAATAGTGCAACTCGACGAGATAAACAGTATCTACGTCATCAGATCAAAGGAAAGAGACCTTGGAAGTAATTCCAGAGTTTCCTACCGCGACTGATACGGAAGTCTCTACAATAAAATGTATGAACTTCGGTCGAACTTGCAGCTGAACCACGTAGGCAAGGCTCGTGCAAACCTCTCAGGTGCGCAAACGAGATATTGTTGTTAGACAACATTATACCTACGATACACAAGGAAGCGTTGATGGGCCCTGACTCCGGAATTGGCTAAATGCCAATACAACCTGAGTTAGTTTCCATATAAGTGATTCAAGATTAAAACCTTGATACACCTTTCGGAAGACTTAGAGTCTAAAGAATATTTATGGAACTTAAAACTGATACGGATAAAATGTTTTATCCATAAAGCTCGACTTGTTGGAATAACAAGTTCAAGAGTTGACTACGATGAGGTTGTTTTCATCGTAGCGATGCTTAAAGTCGGTTCGGGTTGAACTAGCAATTAATACATATTTCAATCATGAGATATGAAACATGGATGATAAAAGGATTTCCATCTGATGGAAATGAAAGCTAGGACTTGTATATGATACAGTCCAAAGTAATTTGTCGATCCAGAGGATGCTAGTAGGTATGCAAACTTCAGAGTTCCAGCAATGGACAGAAGAGAGCAAAATGGAGTTGGAATCTTCGGGTTTTGATGAAATGGTCAAAGGGGTTTTGACTTCATCAATGGGTAACGAAGATGCTTGTAATTCAAGAAAGTAAGTGGGAGCGTAATAATATTTCTAAAAACCTTATGTGCTTGGCACATTGGTAATTGGAAATAAATTTCTTGACACAAATTAGAACTTCATTTGAAAATAGTTTTTCGATGAAGTGCTTAGGCTAAATAGCCTCAATATTAGGCATGATGATCTATGGAGATAGATTTACCTAATGGGGCTAAGCAATGAATACATATTGACAAGATGCTAAAACCTTTTAGCATTTAAAACGCCAAGGAGTGATTCTTGCCAAAGTCACATGGAAAGAGTTTTTGCAAGACTCGGTGTCCCAAAACACTGATGAGTAAAATACATGATGCAGATTCCACACACTTTTGTGTTTGGATTAATCATGTATTCCATGGTATGTAAAACAACCAGATATGTCCGATACTCCCATGGTGTTGCGAGTATGGATACTAAAGTGATCAAAGTACTGATCGTGGGACAACAGTGAAAGATGTCATTGAGTACTAGAGTAAGTACTGATGATATGTTTTCTTGCAAGCGGAGATCATGAAGAGTTCGTTGTAAAATGTTACATCGATAGTCTTCATCTTTTCACCGTGCGATTTTCGATTTAAGTTAAGGGTTTTGTGTAACACACATTGTGGTGGCATAGTTAGTTGGAATTTGTTCAAACTAGTTACTGTGGCAAATTCTATAACAAGGGCTAAGTATGTTGACGCTTTAGAAGCGACAAATAAGATGTTGAATCATATAGTTCATTCATGAACTTAGTATAGTTCCAAGATGGCTTTTGACAATGGGACACTACTGCAGGTAGTTGCTCCAAAACTCAGTCTGAGGAATCCAGGTTCGACCTGTGATTCACATACATACAAAGCCAAGTCCACACAAAATATGAATTTTGTGAAAACGTGAAAACGCGAGGACATGCAAAGATACACACGGAACTGAAGTCGTCAGATCCGTTGGACATCAGGCTATACCACAAGCGAAGCATATTTACACCGGTGTGCCACAGGTGTAAAGTGCATTAGCATTAACTAGATTATTGACTCTAGTGCAAGTGGGAGTCTGTAGGAGATATGCCCTAGAGGCAATAATAAATGATATTATTTATCTCCGAGTTCATAATTATGTTTATGTTCCATGCTATAACTGCTATGGTTCTCGAGTCTGCAATAACCACGAGGCTCGGAGGAAGACTCATATGCACGTGTGGAATAATAAACGGTAAAATGTATTCCTAGTCTGGCCTCTAAGACTAGCTCAAGTGTTGCATGATGGTTATGTTTTCCTGATCATGGGCATGTCTATGTCAGCAACCTTGAGGGCACAATGTTAAGAGAACATTTGTGTTGAATCGACCCGGATTGATGTTATGCTATGAGATTCATTCGTCACAAGTTTATTGGTACATAACACAGAGATGGTTAACGTTTGCATGATTCCTTAGACCATGAGATTATCGAGTTTCTTCATGCTTGCTTCATGAACTTTGGGGTTTGTTAAACGTCATCCGTAAATGGGTGGCTATTACGGCGGCTTACGGGCTCATGGAAAAGTGTGTCAAGTAACTTGATAGCTCAAGATTGGGATTTGCTCCTCCGACGATGGAGAGATATCTCTGGGCCCTCTCGGTGTTACGGTATCCATCATCGTCTGGCCAGACACTTTGTGATTTGATCACGGGGATGCCGGAACACGATAACGAGAAAAGAGAACAATACCGGTAACGAGGTAACTAGCATAGTGGACAAGTTGTTGATCCATGGGAATGCCAACATGTCTCACCTCGGGTATTTGTAACATATCGCGAAGCAACAGGAATAGCACACGGCAACTGGAGGTTCACTCGAATATTTATTCGTGTGGGTATAGGGGTCAATATGGGTGTCCACGGCTCCGATGTTGATCATTGATCGGAAGGGGTTCCGGGTCATGTCTATACTTCACCGAACCTATAGGGTCACACGCTTAAGGGTCATCTATCTGCTGAATACTAGACAGGGAGTGTGAGAGAAAATCACCGAAAAAGTTTCGGACACCGAAAAGTTTCGGACAGCGGAATCGTACCGCAGAGAGAGGTCATCGGATAAGCTTCGATGATACCGAAAAGTTGTTTCGGGATACACCATTAAGTCAAATTGGTTTCGGCACATGCCTGATAATTCTTGGAGGATGCCAGAATCATTCTGGAAGCTTTTTGGAATTTTCTGAGATAAAAACCGGAAATGTTCCAGAGCTGCCGGAGCCACTTCAGATGCGTTTCGCAGATGAAAATCACTAAAACCGGAATTGTTTCGAAACGCGTTGAAAATCATTTTAGCGGGTACTGGAAATGTTCTTAGCCCACATAAATATTTTCACTTCGATCAGACGCTGAAAAATGTCGTCGTGAATAGTGAAAATCAGCTTTATGGTTACTTTATGGAAAGCCACCTTTTGGGGCTTTGCTCCAAAAGATCTTGGGGATGACATGGATGGATAGGAGCCATTTTTGGGGCCCCTCATGGGGGTGTGGCCGGCCACATGGGGTATCCCCCCTTGGGGACCCTCTAGTTCCTTGGTTTCACTCCTAGGTCCTTGTGGAAGGACTTCATTCATGTGCATTTTGGGTTTTTTGTGAAACTACCCTACCCCCTTGGGATTTCCTATAAATAGAGGTGGAGGGGCAGCCCTCCACACTCATCCCTTGCTCTCATACACATGCCATGCATTATCTGGCTTCTTCTCTCCCTCCCACGAAAAGAGTTTCGTAGAGCCGTAAGGCTGTCTGGGTTCCGGCAGGAACTAGTTCTGGACGGCGAAGCCCTGCCGGATAGATGACACCGTATGTGTGCAACTCTGTAGAGAGATCGTAGTTTCGGTCTTAGTTCGTGAGTGCCTCCCGAAGGGCTGTCCGTGTGACCGTCCGAGTTTCGAAGGTCCTCCCGAAGGGCTGTCCGAGTGACCGTTCGAGTTTCGAAGGTCCTCCCGAAGGGCTGTCCGCGACACCGTTCGGGGGGCTGTTCGACCGCCTCCCGGAGGGCTGTCTGAGGAGCAAATGAGGGTATACATCCTCGCGGTTGGGAGGTTGTAAATCCTAGCTGCGGGGATCTGCACCGCCGATCGTCATCGACTCTACTTCCCGCTGCGCTACGAGTCGGTAACGAAAAAGATCAAACCATGTATGCAGTCTCCATAGTGGTCCTGGGCTGGTGCGTAGGTCGGAAATTTTTTGTTTTCTGCTGCGTTCCCCTACACTAACTTAGTCACTAATCTAGTTTCTGTTTGTCGCCTTGCTCGTGAGAATCCTATCACTGTTGAATTTGACGATATCGGCTTTTCTGTGAAGGACGCCCGTACATGGATGGTACTCCACCGATGTGACAGCCCGAACGAGCTTTACCCGATGCATACCTCCGGCGCCACCACCACCCGTCGTCCCGCCCCCTTTGCCGCTAGTGTCGATCTTTGGCACGCCTGCCTCGGTCATCCCAACTCCACCGTTATGCATCAGATTCTTCAGAGCTTCTCTTTCTCATGTAATAAGGTTGACGACCACACTTGTGAGGCTTGCCATCTTGGCAAGCATGTTCATCTTCCCTTTAGCGATTCTACAAACATTTTCACATTTCCGTTTCAGTTATTGCATAGTGAT
This sequence comes from Triticum aestivum, assembly GCF_018294505.1. Taxonomy (NCBI): domain Eukaryota; kingdom Viridiplantae; phylum Streptophyta; class Magnoliopsida; order Poales; family Poaceae; genus Triticum; species Triticum aestivum. The sequence goes on along the minus strand of NC_057814.1, from coordinate 592,021,624 downwards.
GTTTGGACGTCCCCGGTTGTGAGCAACACGGGCTACTTATACTATTTGGTGATATTGGATGATTTTTCTCATTATGTGTGGACATTCCCTCTCTGTCGCAAGTCCGACGCTCTTGCCACACTCACAACCTTTTATTCATAGGTCACCACACAGTTCGGTCGTCCTATTCTCGCCTTGCAAACTGACAACGGCAAGGAGTTTGACAACGTCGCCGTCCGCAATCTTCTTGCGTCCCACGGCTCCGTCTTTCGCCTCACTTGTCCCTACACGTCACAGCAGAATGGTCGCGCCGAGCGCGTCATTCGCACTCTTAATGACAGTGTCCGCATGTTGCTCTTCCACTCCTACGTGCCTCCTCGGTTCTGGCCGGACGCGCTCGCGACCGCCAGCCTCCTTATTAACATTCGCCCGTGTCGTTCGCGCTGGAACTACACTCCTCACTAGCTTCTCTTTGGTGCGGTTCCATCTTATGATGGTCTTCGCGTCTTCGGGTGTCTCTTTTATCCTAGCACCGCGTCCACTGCTCCTCACAAACTCACTCCCCGGTTGCTTCCTTGCATCTTCCTTGGTTATCCTGCCAACACCAAAGGTTACAGATGCAATGATCCAGTGTCCCACCGCGTCTTCACTACGCGGCATGTGTACTTTGATGAGCTGGTGTTCCCGTTTCAGCAGGTATCGTCACCCTTGGCGTCTCCCGCGGCGCGGTTCGCCCCTGCCTCCACCTTTGGCGAACCGCTCAGTTGCGCATTGGGCTCGGCCCTACCCGTGCTCCCCGCGCCGGCGGCCCCTATCGCTGCGGCCCCCGTCGCCATGGCCCCTGCCGCCGCCCCCGTCGCGGCCCTCGCCGACGCGGCCCAGTCGCGGGCCCTGCCGCGGCCCCCGTCGCGGCCGCAGCCGCCCCCGTTGCGGCCCCCTCCGCGTCCCCTGGTGTGGTCACTCGGGCTCGGACTGGGACACTTCATCCTAGCACTCGCTACCCGTCTGACGAGTACGCGTGTGCTGCGTCTACCTTGGCGCTGTCTCCGCTACCCACCTCTGCTCGCGCAGCCCTTCGGGATCTGAACTGGCTAGCTGCGATGCGCGAGGAGTTTGACGCCCTGCAACGCAACCGTACGTGGCAGCTTGTCCTGCGGCCTCCCCATGCCAATGTCATCACTGGCAAGTGGGTCTTCCGCCACAAGACTCGCCCTGACGGCTCTCTCGAGCGCTACAAGGCACGTTGGGTGGTGCGCAGCTTCCGCCAGCGTGGACTTCACGGACACCTTCGCCCCGGTTGTCAAACCGGGCACGATTTGCGCTTTCCTCCAGCTTGCTATTTCTCGCGCCTGGCCCGTCCACCAGCTCGATGTGTCTAATGCTTTCTTGCATGGCCATCTCGACGAGCAGGTGTTCTGTCAGCAGCCTACTGGTTTCGTCGACCCCGACTATCCGGAAAACGTGTGCTTGCTCTCACGTTCTCTCTACGGGTTGAAGCAGGTGCCTCGGGCCTGGTACCAGCGGATCGCGGCCTTCCTTCAGCAGCAGGGGTTCCGGTCCACACGGTCCGATGCCTCCCTGTTTGTTTATCACCAAGGCCCCGCCACCGCGTACCTCCTCCTGTACGTCGACGACATCATCCTGACTGCACCCTCGCCGGCGCTCCTTCAGCAGATCACAACTCGCCTCAGCACCGAGTTCACCCTCAGGGACTTGGGGGCTCTCCACTACTTCCTCGGCATCGAGGTTGTGCGCCGGGCTACTGGCTTCTTTCTGCACCAGCAGAAGTATGCCTATGAGCTTCTGGAGAGAGCGGGCATGCTTAACTGCAAGCCTGCCTCTACGCCTGTCGACACGAAGGCTAAGGTGTCCGCCGTCGAGGGTTCTCCGGCGTCCGACGCTCCCTTCTACCGCTTCATCGTTGGTGCTCTTCAGTACCTCACGCTGACACGCCCGGACATTCAGTACGCTGTCCAGCAGGTGTGCCTCCATATGCATGCTCCTCATGACACTCATTGGGCTCTGGTGAAACGTATTCTTCGATACATACGTGGCACCACCGCTATGGGTCTCACCCTAACGGCATCACCTGACACCAGCCTTGTCGCCTACTCCGACGCCGACTGGGCTGGGTGTCCCGACACTCGACACTCCACTTCCGGCTACTGCGTCTACCTCGGGCCCTTTCTGATTTGGTGGTCGTCTAAACGACAACCCGCGGTCTCACGATCAGCGCCGATGCTAAGTACAGGGCAGTGGCCAACGCCGCCGCAGAGCGCTCTTGGCTACGACAGCTACTTCATGAGTTGCTATGTGAGGTCACCAAGGCTACACTTGTCTACTGCGACAACGTCTCCGCGGTGTACCTCGTTGCCAACCCGTCCATCACCGACGGACGAAGCATATTGAGCTCGACATTCACTTCGTCAGGGAGCACGTCGCACTTGGTCGTGTTCGAGTTCTACATGTGCCCACCGATCAGCAGTTCACCGACGTCATGACGAAGGGACTACCCACCTCGACATTCGAGGGCTTTCGGTCCCGTCTCTGCGTCATCGGCGACGCTTTGACTGCGGGGGGTGTTGAACATGTGTACATATACATAGGTCTGGGTTTTGTATGCCGCACCTGTAGTGTCTCTCTCCTCTGTATGTACTTGTATCTTGGAGACAAGACACCGGTCGCACTCCTTGCACCTATATATATGTGCCTAGTGCACAATCAATCAATTATCGATGCACAAAATCATTCTCTACAGTACATTCCAGTATGACAGCACGTACAGTCAATGAGTCAAATGTGCACGGTTCTGATGGTCAGGTAATTATTCCACAACTTGAGATGCACAATGATTAGTTCAGTCGTCTCTTCAACTTCAAGGGATCCATCGACACATAGTCGCAGCAAATTAAACCGAGATTAATCGGACAGTCCGTCATACTGGATGTGTACCATGCATGCCAACCACAACCAGCTAGAGAAATTGTCGTCGATTCATGCCAAACCAATCCTCTCCTGGAAACAGAAACAAGACGAAATGCTTGCTGAAATTTGTATGTATTCTACAGTAGTAAAGTAAGACGGGCGATATCTCTGTCGCCACCAGATCAGTAACCCGTAAGAAAAAGGGAAGGTGTGGAAACAGACGGCTAGCAGGGTTAAAATAGTATTCTACGTAGATAAACAATGTTGTGCGCCAGGGTACAATCACTGAATCACAAAGGAACTGACTATAGATTATTTATCTGAAGTCATCTTTACTCAAAGGGTCCAGTGAAACCTGTTGAGTAAATACGCAATTTCTCGATTAAATTAATCCACGAGTAAATCACTAGCATGGCATTGATACATATAATCGCATGCTGATATTCAGTCAAACTAGCACATACTACGCTAATTGCAGAAAGATCTACGTATAACGCTAGCATGGTTAAAACAGAAAACAGTAGGAGTGGGATAAACGAGTTATACCCTCCAGTAGGCCATGCAGAGGCCGCGGCTTTGGTGGCAGCAGCGGCGTCCTCGGCGGCCTTCTTGTCAGCTTCAGCTTTCTCGGCGGCGGCACGTTCAGCGTCGGTGGACATGGTGATGATGAAGGTGACGCGGACGTAGAGGAAGTAGACGATTGGAAGTGAGCAGTCGCGTAATCGCTGCCCAAAAACCTATTCGCCCCTCACCCCGTACAGGAACCAGAAGGGCGTTGTTTCGGAGACCTGCTCTCCCGTCGACCGTGTACGCGGCGGACGGGATGGAGTCACCGGCGGCAGCAGCAGCAAGGGAACGACGGTGGGCGTGCGCGTGGAGCAGATGTGATCTGTTCGTGGCGGCTAGGGTTAGGAGACACCGCACACTTATATAGGCGCAGCCGCGTGGAGAGACGTGGGCTCGACCCACGTCCGAGTCCGTGACAGCCCACGATCCGACGTCTCAGATTGTGGCCCAGCTGTCAGAGAACTCTCCGTTAGTGACTGGCAAAAATAAGCGCGTAGGTGTGAGCTCGGCTCAATCCCGTAACCCGCGGTGCGTCGTGACGAAGCGAGGCGAGGCGAGGCGAGGCGAGGCGAGGCGTGGCGAGGCGGGCGGCGGAGGAGGAGTGCGCGAGGGCCTCTTCTCTTCTCAAGCTCCAATAGCATGTAGAAGAGAAACCCTTATAAGGAGGTCCAACTCCTCTTCCACTTCCGGGGTGGGACTAAACTTCCCACTACACCTAGTGCCATATAACCCACATGGGCCCTTAGAGATTTTTCAGAAATTGCTACATGGGCCTAGAGCCCATCTCAAATTTCAGCAATCCCCCACCAGATCTCGAGGGCCCATTGTGTCCTCTGTTCCAATTACTGTTTCGATATACCAGTGTTTCAGTGAAGACCTGTTAAGGTTGAGCTTCACCTAGAGCAAGTAGCTACACTCCTTCACAACTGAACAATGGACTATGCCTTGAATTGTCAGTTTGGCGTAAAGAAGTTTCACCACATGTCTCACTAGTACTGGGCTGCCGAAGGTTGACCCCTCGGGTGGAGCATACAAGTCACAGGCCTATTCATGAGCTTACTAGAGATCACCCCAATCTCATAGACTGTGACCAGCAGTCGGACTCATATAGGTGTGTTCCTCCAAAGATCACTCTGTAGGATAGCATCTTACTTATATAAGCTTCGGAACACATTAAGACAGTAGTCATCCTACCATACAGTATCGAGAGTATTGCATCTCCAACGGAGTGGGTTAGTATAGTTACTCTCCTCAGTTCACCACTGGCTTGTTTCCCCAGGTCCTAATTCACGGGATCTCCGATCACATAGGTTGGGTTACTATCATGGCAACTCATGTGGGTCTCATACCCATCTCCCTCGATGCATTATCTATCACAACACGTGATAGCCCTTTCGTAAAGGGATCTGCCAGATTCTTAGCCGTATGGACATAGTCCAACGCTATCACTCCGGAGTTTCTTAATTTTCTAACAGCTTTTAATCTCATTCTTATGTGTTTGGTGGACTTCATGTTGTCCTTTGAACTCTTCACCTTGGTGATGACAGTCTGATTGTCACAGTTCATAAGGATAGCCGGAACCGGTTTATCAACCAATGGCAAGTCCATCAAAAGATCTCGAAGCCATCTCGCTTCAACACCAGATGTGTCTAATGCCGTTAATTCTGCTTCCATTGTCGATCTCGTTAAGATCGTTTGCTTGCAAGACTTTCAGGAAACAGCGCCACCTCCAAGAGTAAACATATACCCAGTTGTGGCCTTCATCTCATCAGCATCAGAGATCCAATTTGCATCACTATGCCCTTCAAGTACCGACGGGTCTCCGGTATAGTGAAGTCCATAGTTCATAGTACCTTTCAGATAGCGCATAACTCGTTCAACAGCATGCCAATGTACATCACCCGGTTTGGAAACAAACCGGCTCAGTTTGCTCACAGCAAACGCGATGTCGGGCCTCGTTGCGCTCGCTAGGTACATCAGTGAACCAATGATTTGAGAGTATCTCAACTGATCTATAGCCGTGCCTTTGGACTTTCGAATCAACACGCTAGGATCATATGGTGTTTGAGATGGTGTGCAATCCGAATATCCAAAACGACTCAACACCTTCTCAACATAGTGGGATTGCAGAAGTGTAATCCCACCCTCATTATCTCTCAGAAGCTTGATGTTCAAGATAACATCAGCCACACCAAGGTCTTTCATCTCAAAGTTCTGAGACAAAAACGACTTGACCTCCTCAATGACTTTGAGGTTGGTTCCGAATATCAGTATGTCATCAACATACAAGCACAGTATAACTCCTTCGCCCCCACCATGGCGATAGTATACACATTTGTCAGCCTCATTAACAACGAAACCAACAGATGTCAGAGTTGTATTAAACTTATCATGCCATTGCTTAGGTGCTTGCTTTAGGCCATATAAAGATTTCAGCAACCTACACACCTTTCTTTCCTGACCATCTATCACAAAGCCATCTGGCTGTTGCATGTAGATTTCCTCGTTTAGCTCTCCATTCAGAAAAGCCGTCTTAACATCCATCTGGTGGACAAGAAGACCATGTGAGGCTGCCAACGAGAGTAATACTCGAATGGTGGTCAGTCTAGCTACAGGTGAATAAGTGTTGAAGAAATCTTCCTCTTCTTTCTAGTCATAGCCCTTGGTCATAAGCCTAGCCTTGTACTTTTCAATCGTACCATCGGGCCTAAGCTTCTTCTTGAACATCCACTTACATCCTAATGGTTTGCAACCATAGGGACGTTCAGTGATCTCCCATGTCCCGTTAGCCATGATGGAATCCATCTCATTACGGACCGCATCCTTCCAGTAGTCAGCTTCTGAAGAGGCATACGCTTCTGAAATAGAAGTGGGAGTATCATCCACGAGGTACACGAAGAAATCATCACCAAAGGTCTTTGCAGTCCTTTGTCTCTTGCCCCTACCAAGGGTTTCCTCGTCATCCTCCTCAGGATTTTCATCATGTGTTTGTTCATAATATTCCATAGGGATGGCAGGTTCAGGAGTCTCCTCAGATTCCTGTCTAGAAGTGCTTTGCATATCTCTCATAGGAAAAGTATCCTCGAAGAATGTAGCATCCTTAGACTCCATAATTGTACCGACCTTCTGGTCAGGTACCTCAGATTTCACTACTAGAAATCTATAGCCAATGCTGTTCTTAGCGTAGCCCAAATTAACGCAGTCCACAGTCTTGGGTCCAAGATTACGCTTTTTGGGGATCGGCACATTGACTTTCGCCAGACAGCCCCAAAAGTGCGCAAGTACGAGAGTGTTGTCCTCCTCTTTGCCCATTTCTCATAGGGAGTGATCTCATTATCCTTTGTCGGAACTTTATTCAGGACATGACATGCCGTCAATATAGCCTCCCCCCACCATGCCTTGGATAAACCCGATGTATCTAACATGGCATTAACCAAATCAGTTAGAGTACGGTTTTTCCGCTCGGTAACCCCGTTTGACTGGGGTGAATAGGGAGGCGTCCTCTCATGAATAATGCCGTGTTCCGCACAGAAGGAATCAAACTCACTCGAGAAGTACTCTCCACCACGATCTGATCGGACTCGTTTAATTTTCTTTTCAAGTTGATTCTCAACTTCTGCCTTATAGATTTTAAAGTAGTGTAGAGCCTCATCTTTAGTATTTAACAGGTACACATAGCAATATCTAGTGGAATCATCTATCAATGTCATGAAGTATTTCTTTCCACCTTTAGTCAACACACCATTCATCTCACAAAGATCAGAATGTATGATTTCTAATGGTGCCAAGTGTCTCTCCTCCGCGGCCTTGTGAGGCTTGCGAGGTTGCTTAGCTTGCACACATGAAAGGCACTTAGAGCCTTTGGCTAAAGTAAAACTCGGGATTAAATCCAACTTGGCTAGCCGCGTCATAACACCAAAACTAATGTGACAAAGACGTGAATGCCAAACCTCAGATTCATTAACATTCGAATGAACATGGTTCACGACTTTATTACAAAAATCTGGGAGGGAAAGGCGGAACATCCCTCCGCTCTCATAACCTTTTCCAACAAAGAGTCCATATTTCGTAACAACTAATTTATTAGACTCGAAAACCAACTTAAACCCTTCTCTACATAGAAGGGAGCCACTAACGAGGTTCTTCTTGATGGCGGGGACATGCTGCACGTTCTTCAGCTGCACGATCCTTCCCGAAGTAAACTTCAGATCGACCATGCCAACACCATGAACAGAAGCACTCGCGCCATTCCCCATCAATACGGACCCGTGGCCTGTGACCTGGTAAGAAGTGAACAATGACATGTCAGCACACACATGTACACCTGCACCTGTGTCCACCCACCAATCGGTGGGCTGAAACACTGAAAAACAGTAAATAAATTACCGTACTCAGGTGCACCATTCTCATTGTTGTCCACAATCATGTTGACGGACTTGGAGTCCTGTCCTGACTTCTTGTACTTGTTTGGGCACTTGTTGGCCCAATGTTCAACCGAACCACAAGTAAAGCAGCCCTCGTCCTTCTTGTTCTTCTTGAAGGTCTTCTTACCCTTCTTCTTAAAGTCGGTATTGTGTTGGACACCGTTCTTTCCCTTGGGCTTGTGGGAGTTGAAGTTCTTCTGGTTCACCATGTTGGCGACAGAAGTCCCTTCGGCCCCTTTTCCGTGCGAGTCCATTGCCCTTGAATTCTGCTCAACACTCAGATGGCCAATGACATCCTCCACAGAGAATTCACGCCTCTGATGTTTCAGAGTGGTGGCAAAGTTCCTCCAGGAATTAGGGAGCTTAGCGATTATGCAGCCCGTGACAAACTTGCCCGGTAACTCGCACTTAAGAAGTTCAAGCTCCTTAACAATGCATATTATCTCATGAGCCTGCTCCAATACAGGACGGTTTTCAACCATCTTGTAATCATGGAACTGCTCTATAATATACATCTCGCTTCCGGCATCGGCTGCCCCGAACTTAGATTCGAGCGCCTCCCACAAGTCCTTGGCGACATGCACATGTAAATATGCGTCGACCAGTTTATCTCCGATCACGCTAAGAACTGCTCCGAGAAACACAACGGCAGCCTCCTTGAACGCCTTCTCCTGTTCAGGAGCAATCGTTCCCGTGGAGACACCGGTGACCCAGAACACGTTCATAGCCGTGAGCCATAACGTGGTCTTAGTCTGCCAACGCTTAAAGCATGTACCGGTAAACTTATCCGGTTTCAGTGCAGCGGCCAAGCGACCTGCCGAAAAATTCCTACATAGAATAGGTTTTTGGATTGTTGAGTAAATAGGCAATTTCTCGATTAAATTAATCCACGAGTAAATCACTAGCATGGCATTGACACATATAATCGCATACTGATATTCAGTCAAATTAGCATATACTACGCTAATTGCAGAAAGATCTACGTATAACGCTAGCATGGCTAAGCAGCGGCCTTCTTGTCAGCTTCAGCTTTCTCGGCGGCGGTGGACATGGTGATGATGAAGACGACGCGGACGTAGATGAAGTAGACGATCGGAAGTGAGCAGTCGCGTAATCGCTGCCCAAAGCATAGGTGTGAGCCCGGCTCGGCTCAATCCCGCAACCCGCGGCGTGACGAGGCGGGCAGCGGAGGAGTGCGCGAGGGCCTCTTCTCTTCTCAAGCTCCAATAGCATGTAGAAGAGAAACCCTTATAAGGAGGTCCAACTCCTCTTCCACTTTCGGGGTGGGACTAAACTTCCCACTACACCTAGTGCCATATAACCCACATAGGCCCTTAGAGATTTTTCAGAAATCGCTACATGGGCCTAGAGCCCATCTCAAATTTCAGCAAAACCCACGTCGCCTTGCCTAAAATCTACTACTCCAACACCGTAACAGCGTACTACGCGTGCAGTGGCACAGAATAGCTATCATTTGAGAAAGAAAAACAAGCTGATCGATCAGGACCACCCACACTTACTACCATGCATATGCATGTACTATCTCTCTCTACGTGTTCCCGCCATAAGATACGCTCGCATTGATCCAGATTCATACTAAAGGCCAAGTGGTGGTTGTACACAATGTATAGTATAGTAGTGTACGATATGATGTAGGTTCGCCACGTACCTGCTTGCTTTTGTTTGTTTAAGTTTCATGGCAGGCGCGCGAGGGCCCTACGTGGTAAGAAAAGGATACTACAGTATCATACACGGCCACATGCTACGTACGTACGTGACTGGTGGTGGATCTACTCTTAGCTTAAAGTCGACTGCTGGTTCTACTGCTTGACCTCCCTCCATGTCGCAGTGAAGAAAGAGATTGACACAGCACGCATCTACATCCGACTAGATGGACCTCACCTTGAAAACTTAACATTTAATCTGTCTAGGTGGATTATCTGATAAACACATACTCCACCTAGATGAAGTATCAGAAAAACTTCTACGCGAAAAAAAGGAGTATCTGATAAGCAAAAACTACTTCACATTTTTCAAATAGGGGAATGTAAACCGAAGCGAATGTTTGGGGTCTAATATAACATCTTTCTTGACATTGTCCTTCGTTGTTGTAGTAATCATTAAGGCTGGTGGTGTATTTTCAATGAAAATTAGGTAATTCATTTTATTTGGGCATATGCTATATCAATAGATGGGGAGGTTAAACCAACTATTATACGAGCTCTGGTGGTTCATTTTATTTGGGCATATGCTATATCAATAGAGATACCTTTCATTGATTCCATAATATTATTTCAGTAATTACTCTTGATTCCTCCAGTTTCATGCTGAGATCATTTCTTTCACGAGTTTGTTCCCCTACTTCACCAAATATATATAGACCTCCATGACATGTATCTATTTTATTGATTAATTCTGTGATCTACTATTTTATTCCACCCTCCTAACCAAATTAGTCCAATTTTCCTCGACGGAAATAAGGAGCTAAAAGATCTATAGATTTAATATATTTTCAAAGATGGGTAGTAAAGGATATAGTACCCGTACATACATGAAAAAGAGGCGTGAAATAATCAAAAACTAAGAATGGGTTTAGTTGGTTAAATACAAAATGTTCCAACCTTAGCCCCCTCTCGGTAGAGTGAGTCTACTTAGCAAAATGGCAGGTTTTCACATCTAACTCATGGTACAAATTCTAGAATTTAGAATAAAATGAAGCAAAAGCAAAAGATAGTCACGGTGGTTTTATCATTGATACATGCACGCACAGAAAACATGGTTTTTAAATCAACGAGACACATGTTGTCCAGGCTCTAACGTGCATGTTGTTTTACTTTGTGTGGATAGTTAGGTCATTCCTAGTGTTCCACCTTAATTAGCGCCATCTTCTAGCTTCCAAGATAAGATTAATGCCTTCATAGCATAGAACTAATGCGAAATAAAAGGGAATCGTCTCTTATCTTATACATTATCTCTACACACACAATCTAACACATGAATCATTAGTTAACAGGAAAGACCCAGAGTCTTACTAGCCAGCAACACAAGTTGTTGGGCTAGCCGGCCCAAGCTTGAGATTCACCGGTTCTATTTAAATTTGGTGCATATTTTCTCCTATGCCCAACTCGTTGATATAACTGAGCATTGGCTCAGTGATAAGGACCTTATTAAGTGTTCCAGGCGATCCAGGTTCGAACCCCCATTGTGTGTGCAATATGAGTTGCCGTTCTCGTTTCTCCTGTTACCAAATTCTGAGAGACTCCGCCCTCTCCGGTCTCATATGTTATTGGTATTTTGTTCATCATTCAATTAGATCAACCAATCTTCACAAAAGTGAAATTTGTTGTATTGAATTCCAGTTTATGTCGGTATTTTAAGTCCGGCAGTGTTGTCGAGCGATGGCATAATTTTAGAGAGGGTGCATGTGGAGGATCTAGATGGTAAGACACGAGACAAAGGATTTATCCAGGTTCGGGCCCTCTAGGAGGAGGTAAGTGTTGGGAATCGTTGCATGGAAAAAACGCACACGCAACGATCTGTCCATGGAGATGCATGATAACGAGGGGGAGAGTGTGTCTACGTACCCTTGTAGACAGTAAGTGGAAGCGTTTCACAACACAGTTGATGTAGTCGAACTTCTTCGTGCTTCAACCGATCAAGTACCGAACGCACGGCACCTCCGCGTTCTGCACACATTCAGCTCGGTGACGTCCCTTGCCTTCTTGATCCCGCAAGACGTCGAGGTAGTAGATGAGTTCCGTCAGCAGGACAGCGTGGTGACGGTGATGGTGAAGTGATCTCCACAGGGCTTCGCCTAAGCACTACGAGAATATGACCGCGGGTGTAAACGGTGGAGGGGGGCGCCACACACGACTATGCAATTGTCTGGTGTGTGCCAGGGCGCCCCCCTGCCACATATATATAGATGGGAGGGAGGGAGGAGCAGACAAAGGAGGCGCCCAAGTAGGAGGAATCCTACTTGGGGTCCCTCCCAAGTCGCGCCCCCTTCTTTCCTTATTTGGAGTGCGGGGAAAGGCAGGGGAGGGTGGCGCCCCTCCCTTTCCTTTCTCCCATGAGAGGGAAAGGCAGGACGGGCTAGCCCTCCCCCTCCCCCTTTTCCTTCCCTAGGGCTGTCCAAACAAGTGGAGGGGCGCACCAGCCTCCTAGTGGCCTGGTCCATCCCTCCCTTTGGCCCGTTAAGCCCATAACTTGCCGGGGATTGCCCGGAACCCCTTCCGATGACCCGATTCCTTCCCGGTACGTCCCGAAATACTTCCGTTGTCCAAATACCATCGTCCTGTATATCGATCTTTACCTCTCGACCATTTCGAGACTCCTCATCATGTCCGTGATCTTATCCGGGACTCCGAACAACATTCGGTCACCAAATCATATAACTCATATAACACTATATCATCAACGAACGTTAAGCGTGCGGACCCTACGGGTTCGAGAACTATGTAGACATGACCGAGACACCTCTCCGGTCAATAACCAATAGCGGAACCTGGATGCCCATATTGGCTCCTACATATTCTACGAAGATCTTATCGGTCGAACCGTTATGACAACATACGTAATTCCCTTTATCTATCGGTATGTTACTTGCCCGAGATTTGATCGTCGGTATTTTCATACCTAGTTCAATCTTGTTACCGGCAAGTCTCTTTACTCGTTCCGTAATACATCACCTCACGACTAACTCCTTAGTCATTTGCTTGCAAGCTTATGATGTGTATTACCGAGAGGGCCCAGAGATACCTCTCTGATACTCGGAGTGACAAATCCTAATCTCGATCTATGCCAACTCAACAAACACCTTCGGAGATACCTGTAGAGCATCTTTATGATCACCCAGTTACGTTGTGACGTTTGATAGCACACAAGGTATTCCTCCGGTATCCGGGAGTTGCATAATCTCATAGTCGAAGGAATATGTATTTGACACACTACTAGGAAAAGTCCTGATAGTGGCGCACCTGTTTTGCCTACTAATGGCGCACTACAGGTGCGCCACTAGCATCATGCCATTAGAATTTTTTACTAATGGCGCCATTAGTATCTGGTATACTAATGGCGCACCAGGCAGTGCGCCATTAGTACATCACACGGTGCGCCATTACTATCTGACTTAGTAATGGCGCACCATATAGAAGTGCGCCATTACTAACATTTTTTTCAATTTTTTTTCAGAAATATTTTTTTCAAATTTTTTTCATTTTTTTTTCATTTTTTTTTCTTAATCTCGGGTCAATATGCTTAATCTCAAGTCAAATCACACTCCGTGGTCAAACTTTCCGAAAGGTCACCCATCCTCACACTACTCCAGCCCAAGCACGCTTAACTTCAGAGTTTTATCCAACCCCAGCACCAGCTCACTTAACAGGCACTTGTTGATATATCTAGCATATCAATCCTATTAAACCTTGTTGATGTCTAGGACTTTGTTCATGTTCATGAGTGTGATGAAATTTTGAAAAAATATTTCAAACTTCCCGGTCATATTACGTATCATATTTTGAATTTTTTTTCCAAAAAAGAGTTTTTTCTGAAAGCAATTTTTTTTATGTTACTAGTGGCGCACCTAGCAAATGGTGCGCCACTAGTAAGTTTGAATTCTTTTTTCATTTTCCCCCCTCTAGATCTTAAAAGCCCCGTATCTTTCGTTCTGTTAGGTTTTTGGGGATTTTGAAGATGTTGAATGGGGTTCCCTCAGTTCAATTCGTATGTAACTTTTCGAGTAGATGATTTTTCATATAAAAAACTTTTTAATCCGAGTTCGTATGCAAAAGTTATGCCCATTTTACAAATTCCAGAGAGATTTTGTAAATAAAGTCGAAATTCATATTTGTAAATTTTCCCAACAACTAGACCACATATCACATGGGAAACTTATTTTCTTTTATTTTTTTGACATTTCCATCATTTTCTTTTATTTTTTCTAAAACTGAAAAGGCGGTCCTGGGGGTGCATTCGGTGGAATTTTTGGGCAAAGTTAGTAATGGCGCACCGTGGGTGTGGTGCGTCATTACTAGTTAAACTAGTAATGGCGCACCACACTCACGGTGCGCTATTACTAACTTTTAAAAAAATAAAAAAAAATTGTTAGTAGTGGCGCACCGAGGGTGTGGTGCCCCATTACTAGTTTAACTAGTAATGGCGCACTATCTCCTGGTGCGCCATTACTAGTTTTGAATAAAAAATTGTTAGTAGTGGCGCACCGTGGATGTGGTGCGTCATTAGTATTTGGACACTAATGGCATACCAACACATGGTGCGCCATCAGTATATAGTAGTGGCGCACCACATGTGTGGTGCGCCATTAGTGTCCATATTATTTATAGCCCTTTTCCTAGTAGTGGCATGAAGAAAGCAATAGCAACAAACTGAAGGATCATTATGCTAAGCTAACGGATGGGTCTTGTCCATCACATCATTCTCCTAATGATGTGATCCTGTTATCAAATGACAACTCATGTCCATGGTTAGGAAACCTTAACCATCTTTGATCAACGAGCTAGTCTAGTAGAGGCTCACTAGGGACACGGGTTTGTTTATGTATTCACACATGTATTTAAGTTTCCGATCAATACAATTCTAGTATGAATAATAAACCTTTATCATGATTTAGGAAATATAAAAATAACCATTTTATTATTGCCTCTAGGGCATACTTCCATCAGTCTCCCACTTGCACTAGAGTCAATAATCTAGTTGACATCACCATGTGATTTAACACCCATAGTTCACATCGCCATGTGACCAGCACCCAAAGTGTTTACTGGAGTCAATAATCTAGTTCACATCGCCATGTGATTAACACCCAAAGATTACTAAGGTGTGATCATGTTTTGCTTGTGAGAGAGGTTTAGTCAACGGGTTTGTCATATTCAGATCTGTATGTATTTTGCAAATTTCTATGTCTATAATGCTCTGCATGGAGCTACTCTAGCTAATTGCTCCCACTTTCAATATGTATTCAAATCGAGACTTAGAGTCATCCGGATTGGTGTCAAAGATTGCATCGACGTAACTCTTTATCACCTACATAACCGAGAAACATTTCCTTAGTCTTCTTTAGGTACGTAACGATAATTTTGACCGCTGTCTAGTGATCTACTCCTGGATCACTATTGTACCCCCTTGCCAAACTCATGGCAAGGCACACAACAGGTCTGGTACACAGCATGACATACTTTATAGAACCTATGACTGAGGCATACAAAATGACTTTCATTCTCTCTCTATATTTTGCTATGGTCCGGTTTTGAGTCTTACTCAACTTCACACCTTGTAACACAGGCAAGAACCCTTTCTTTGACTGATCCATTTTGAACTTCTTCAAAACTTTATCATGGTATGTGCTTTGTGAAAGTCCTATCAAGCGTCTTGATCTATCTCTATAGATCTTGATGCCCAATATATAAGCAGCTTCATCGAGGTCTTTCATTGAAAAATTCTTATTCAAGTATCGTTTTATGCTTCTATATCATTCCCGATCAACAATATGTCATCCACATATAATATCAGAAATGCTACTGAGCTCCCACTCACTTTCTTGTAAATACATGCTTCACCATAAGTCTGTATAAAACAAAATGCTTTGATCACCACATCAAAGCGTATATTCCAACTCTGAGATGCTTGCACCAGTCCATAGATGGATCGCTGGAGTTTGCATTCTTTGTTAGCACATTTAGGATTGACAAAATCTTTCGATTGCATCATATACAACTCTTCTTTAAGATATCCATTAAGGAATGCAGTTTTGACGTCCATTTGCCAAATTTCATAACCATAAAATGTGGCAATTGCTAACATGATTCGGACAGACTTAAGCATCGCTACGGGTGAGAAAGTCTCATCATAGTCAACTCCTTGAACTTGTCGAAAACCTTTCGTGACAAGTCGAGCTTTGTAGACAGTAACATTACCATCAGCGTCCGTCTTCTTCTTGAAGATTCATTTATTCTCTATGACTTGCCGATCATCGGCAAGTCCAGCAAAGTCCACACTATGTTCTCATACATGGATCCTATCTCAGATTTCATGGCCTCAAGCCATCTGCCGGAATCTGGGCTCATCATAGCTTCTTCATAGTTCATAGGTTTGCCTTCGTCTAGTAACATGACTTCCAGGAGAGGATTACTGTACCACTCTGGTGCGGAATGTGTTCTGTTTGACCTACGAAATTCAATTGTAACTTGATCTGAAGTTTTATGATCATCATCATTAGCTTCCTCTCTAGTTGGTGTAGGCATCACGGGACGATTTTCTCTGATGTGCTACTTTCCAATTCGAGAGAAGGTAGAATTAACTCATCAAGTTCTACTTTCCTCCCACTCACTTCTTTGTAAGAAACTCCTTCTCTAGAAAGGATCCATTCTTAACAACAAACATCTTGCGTTCGGATCTGTGGTAGAAGGTGTACCCAATGGTTTCCTTAGGGTATCCTATGAAGACACACTTCTCCGCTCTGGGTTCAAGCTTATAAGGCTGAAGCCTTTTGACATAAGCGTCGTATGACAGCGTAGGTTTCTTGCCAAACCACAGTTCATACGGTGTCATCTCAACGGATTTAGACGGTGCCCTATTTAACGTGAATGCGGTTGTCTCTAATGCATAAACCTAAAACGATAGTGGCAAATCTGTAAGAGACATCACAGAATGCACCATATCTATTAAAGTATGGTTACGACGTTCGGACACACCATTACGCTGTAGTGTTCCAGGTGGCGTTACTTGTGAAATTATTCCATGTTGTTTTATATGAAGGACAAACTCGTAACTCAAATATTCGCCTCCACGATCAGATCGTAGAAACTTTATTTTCTTGTTACGATGATTCTTCACTTCACTCTGAAATTCTTTGAACTTTTCAAATGTTTCAGACTTGTGTTTCATTAAGTAAATATACCCATATCTTCTCAAATCATCTGTGAAGGTTAGAAAAATAACGATACCCACCGCCTGCCTCAACACTCATCGGACCGCATACATCGGTATGTATTATTTTCAATAAGTCCTTAGCTCGCTCCATTGTTCCGGAGAACGGAGTTTTAATCTTGCCAATGAGGCATGGTTCGCAAGTATCAAATGATTCATAATCAAGTGATTCCGAAAGTCCATCCACTTGGAGTTTCTTCATGCGCTTTACACCAATATGACCTAAACGGTAGTGCCACACATATGTTGCACTATCATTATCAACTTTGCATCTTTTGGCATCAATATTATGAATATGTGTATCAGTACGATCGAGATTCAATAAACCATTTACATTTGGTGTATGACCATAGAAGGTTTCATTCATGTAAATAGAACAAAAATTATTCTCTAACATAAATGAATAACCGTATTGCAATAAACATGATCGAATCATATTTATGCTCAACGCAAACACCAAATAACATTTATTTAGGTTCCACACTAATCCCGAAGGTAGAGGGAGTGTGCGATGGTGATCTTATCAACCTTGGAATCACTTCCAACACACATCGTCACCTCTCCCTTTGTTGGAAATATGCCCTAGAGGCAATAATAAAGTGGTTATTATTATATTTCCTTGTTCATGATAATTGTCTATTGTTCATGCTATAATTGTGTTATCCGGAAATCGCAATACATGTGTGAATACATAGACCACAACATGTCCCTAGTGAGCCTCTAGTTGACTAGCTCGTTGATCAATAGATGGTTACGGTTTCCTGACCATGGACATTGGATGTCATTGATAACGGGATCACATCATTAGGAGAATGATGTGATGGACAAGACCCAATCCTAAGCATAACACTAGATCGTGTAGTTCGTTTGCTAAAGCTTTTCTAATGTCAATTATCATTTCCTTAGACCATGAGATCGTGCAACTCCCGGATACCGTAGGAATGCTTTGGGTGTACCAAACGTCACAACGTAAGTGGGTGGCTATAAAGGTGCACTACAGGTATCTCCGAAAGTGTCTGTTGGGTTGGCACGGATCGAGACTGGGATTTGTCACTTCGTATGACGGAGAGGTATCTCTGGGCCCACTCGGTAATGCATCATCATAATGAGCTCAATGTGACCAAGTAGTTGGTCACGAGATCATGCATTACGGAACGAGTAAAGTGACTTGCCGGTAACGAGATTGAACGAGGTATTGGGATACCGACGATCGAATATCGGGCAAGTAACATACCGATTGACAAAGGGAATTGTATACGGGATTGCTTGAATCCTCGACATCGTGGTTCATCCGATGAGATCATCGTGGAACGTGTGGGAGCCAACATGGGTATCCAGATCCTGCTGTTGGTTATTTGCTAGAGAGGTGTCTCGGTCATGTCTGCATGATTTTCGAACCCGTAGGGTCTACACACTTAAGGTTCGATGACGCTAGTGTTATAAGGAAGGTTTGTATGTGATTACCGAATGTTGTTCGGAGTCCCGGATGAGATCCCGGACGTCACGAGGAGTTCCGGACTGGTCCGGAGGTGAAGATTTATATATGGGAAGTCATCATACGGTCACCGGAAGGGTTCGGGGGTTCATCAGTATTGTACCGGGACCACCGAAGGGGTTCCGGGGGTCCATCGGGAGGGTCCACCTACCCCGGAGGGCCCTATGGGCTGTTTGTGGAAGGGAACCAGCCCCTAAGTGGGCTGGGCGCCATCCCCCCTAGGGCCCATGCCCCTAGGGTTGGGGGGGACCCTAAAGGGGGCGCCCCCTTGGCTTGGCGGGCAAGCCCCCTCCCCCTTGGCTGCCCCCCCTCTAGATCCATCTGGAGGGGGCCGGCCCCCCTTCCCCTTCACCCCATAAATAGAGGGGTAGAGGGAGGGCAGCCGCACCACATCCAAGGCATAGCCCCTCCCCTGCCCAACACCTCTCCTCCTCCGCGTGAGCTTGGCGAAGCCCCGCCGGAGAACTGCCACTCCACCACCACCACGCCGTCATGCTGCTGTTGGAGCCTTCTTCCTCAACCTCTCCCTCCTCCTTGCTGGATCAAGGCACGGGAGACGTCACCGGGCTGCACATGTGTTGAACGCGGAGGCACCGTTGTTCGGTGCTTGGATCGGATTCTGCCGCGATCTGAATTGCTACGTGTACGACTCCAACCACGTTCTTGCAACGCTTCCACATCGTGATCTTCAAAGGTATGAAGATGCACTCCCCTCTCGTTGCTAGTAAACTCCATAGATTGATCTTGGTGATGCGTACAAATTTTTTAATTTCTGCAACGATCCCCAACAGTGGCATCATGAGCTAGGTCTATGCGTAGTTTCTATGCACGAGTAGAACACAAGTTGTTGTGGGCGTCGATTTTGTCAATTTACTTGCCATTGCTATTCTTATCTTGATTCGGCGGCATCGTGGGATGAAGCGGCCCGGACCGACCTTACACGTACGCTTACGTGAGACAGGTTCCACTGACTGACATGCACTAGTTGCATAAGGTGGCTAGCGGGTGTCTGTCTCTCCCACTTTAGTCGGATAGGATTCGATGAAAAGGGTCCTTATGAAGGGTAAATAGAAATTGGCATATCATGTGGTGGTATGGCGTAGGTAAGAAACGTTCTTGCTAGAAACCTATATGTCGGAGTAAATGGCCACGGGTAGCCTAACCGGCTGCCCCTGGCTCTTCCAAAAAATTATCAGGCCTTTGGGCCTTCAAGAATTTCAAGCATTGGGCCGCCTTCCCCGGTCGGCTATTTCTAAAGCCGACTCCCAGAAGGCGACCCAGCCTCAGCAACCTCCCCCCAAGATAACCATGGGATGGCCGACTCTAGGAAGCCGGCCATAGAGGATGCCGACTCCCCAGAGCCGGCCATGAAGAACGCCGACTCCCCAGAGTCGGCCACGAAGAGCGCCGACTCCAAGGAGCCGGGAAAGACCGCAACCACCAAAACTACACCCACATAACGGTGACAAGACGGGGTGTGGCCACAGTGCGGCCCACTAC
This sequence comes from Triticum aestivum, assembly GCF_018294505.1. Taxonomy (NCBI): domain Eukaryota; kingdom Viridiplantae; phylum Streptophyta; class Magnoliopsida; order Poales; family Poaceae; genus Triticum; species Triticum aestivum. The sequence goes on along the minus strand of NC_057814.1, from coordinate 592,001,788 downwards.
CCCCGAAGCCTGAGGCAGGCATGGCCACAGGACGTCGTATGGGACGACCATCTCCCGTCCGGCTCGGCACTGTAGCCATGCAGGCCTCAACGTCACCCACGGCGGGCGCCAGTACAGCCCACGGGCGGCGGGCCCCTTCAGCCAGAGAGAGGTGCGAAGGCGGCCCGGCCTCCCCCAGTCGGCCAAGGGCGTAGCCGGCCCCCAGAAGCCGGCTACCCCCTCCCTCGAAGCATGCGCCACATTAAGGAGACAAGACGAGGTAAGGCTACAGTGAGAGCCCTCGAGGCGGCACACTGTAGCCACGCTTACCTCGATGGAACCCTCGTCATCAGGGGCGAGGCTACAGTAAGCAGCCACCGACAAGACCCTAGGCGGTGGGGCCGGCCTGTCGACCAAGAGGCCGGCAGCCGGCGGGACCTACCAGTCGGCGGGCCCCAACGGCCGGCGGAGAAGCCGGCGAGCGTAGACACTGACGGCTGGGACCAGCGCCCAGCCGGATTACAATTGTACCCCCGGGGGTAGGCCTATATAAACCCCCCGGGACACCCATGCAAAGGGTTGGCTTCTTAGCATTACACACACCATAGAGAGAGAGAAGCAAGAGCTCTAGGAGCGATTGTAGCTACTCTTTCTGATCTAGTGATCATGCGGAGACCCCGCAGAGCAGGACTAGGGGTGTTATCTCCTCGGAGAGCCCCGAACCTGGGTAAGATTCGCCGGCGTGCATGTCTTCGCCTCATCCCGTTTCCAGGCACCGGCGACGTCTTACTGGCACCCACTATGATAAGCCACCCGTTGGCATATGTCGCACCTACCACCCGACATTTGGCGCCCACCGTGGGGCCAGGTGCACCGTCGTCCGGAGACCTGTTCTGGACGGGAACCCTCTTCCTCCCCCGCGAGCGCAGCCAGCCTGCTGCGCCCGATGGCGTTTGCCTCGACGCGCTGCAAGGCGTCGACGACGCCTGCGCGGCGAGCTGCCTCGCCGATCTCCTCGGCGAGACTCGCATCTCCGACGAGCCTGCGTCCGACGCAGGCACGGGCTATCCCGAGAGCCGTCTCGTCAGCCTCCTCGACCAGCTTCACGTCTCCAGCGAGCCTGCTGTAGATGTGGAGTCGGTCGGCTCCACCGACCCGATGCTCGTCGACTCCGACACGGTATCGCTCGACGCCTACCCCTCCGACGTGGTGGTCTTCGACGATCCTCTCCCTCGAGCCGACAGTGGCAGCAGCGCTGTCACCGAAGTGTTGGTCATCAGCCACGTCGCCAACTCGGGCGAGAACGCCCACGATGCCCTGCAAGCGGCAATGCACAACCTCTCCGTCCCCATCCCAGCCGACGCCGATGCCGAGACCCTGGAGGCACGCCGCCTCGCCCTAATCGCGGAAGGCCAGAAGATAGCCTCCATGAGACGCCTCACCGAGGCCCACCAGCGCGAAGTCGACCGCGCTGCCTTCGGTACGCCGCCGCCTAGCGGACCGAGCTGAGCCGGCTTCGTCTAGAAGCACGGCGCGGCTATTGCCAGCATGCTGGGGGTAGATCGCCCCGTCTACGCCACCCCGCTCGAGAATCTGCGAGCCGCTCAGGCGGCCGTAGAGGAGCTCAATGGGCTGGGAGCCGAAGAGCTCCCCTACATGACAAGACGGATCTAGCAGCTGATCGACGTAGCTGCTGAACGGCACGAACCCGGCGCCCGTGCTGATAGTCATCCCCCGCGCCGAGAACACGCCGCGACGTCCCGCTCGCCGACTGCGAGCGGCGCCCGCCAGAAGAAAGACAAGGAGCCGGCTGCTAGCCGCAGCCGGACTCGTATCACCATCGAGCGCGACGCGGAAGGCCGCCCTCGAGCTGTCGAGCGCCAAGAAAATCTGCCTCCTCCCCCGCCTCGAAGTGAAAGACGTCTCACCCCGCCGCGTATCACGCACCCGACTCTTGGCGACCGACTAGGTCACCGAGAAGGAGTCGGCGAAAACGACGCCCGCCACCGGATCGACCGCCTTGCTCGATCCCTGGCTCTAGAAGAAGAAGACGATGTCGGCCCGACATGCTTTGGCCCCCGCATCCGCGACGAGCCCTTCCCCAAAGGGTTCTCGCTCCCCAGAGACATGCCCAAGTACAACGGCTCAGTGAAGCCGGAAGATTGGCTCATCGACTACTCCACTGCTGTCAGCATAGCCAACGGCAATCGGCGCGTAGCCGTGAAGTACGTCCCCCTTATGCTGCAAGGCAAGGCGCGCACCTGGCTCAACAGCCTCAAGCCTTACAGCATCAACAGCTGGCTGGACTTTACGGAAGTCTTCGTCCGCAACTTCACCAGCACGTACAAGTGGCCTCCCAAGCCTCGCCAGCTCTCCCTGTGCGTCCAAGGACCCAATGAGTCGACCCGCGACTACCTCACGCGGTGGGCCGAGCTCCGCAACTCCTGCGAGGGGGTGCACGAGGTTCAGACCATCGAGTACTTCACTGCCAGGTGCCGAGAGGGCACCCTCCTCAAGCACCGACTCCTCTGCGACGGGCCGACTACCCTCGACGAGTTGCTGGTCATCGCGGACAAGTACGCCACGGCCGACTCCTCGATGAAGACCGAGCTCCGAGTGGACGCCTCTGGGAAGGTGATTGCTCCGGCTCCCAAGACGCCGGCTGGCAACTCCAATCGGCGCCCTTACCAGAACGAACACAAGCGCAAGGCCCCCATGCCGACTTCCACCAGTCGGCAGGTGGCCACAGTTGAAGATGAGCAGCCCGAAGAACGGCCCGCTCCCAAGAAGAAGGGTGGCAGGCCGGCTTGGCAGCCGGCTTTCTCCTACGAGCAGACTCTCGACGCCCCCTGCAAGTTCCACAGCGGCGCGAAGCCGTCCAACCACACGGCCCAAAATGCCACTGGCTCACACGCATCTCCAAGGGAGAAGCGTTGTTGCCGCCTCCGCCTCCCGGCCCGCCGCCTCCAGCCCCTCAGCAGCCGGTGGCTCGGCCGGCAGTCGGAGCCATCCAAGACGAATTCCCTGAAGAGCACGCCACCTACGTCGTCTTCACCAGTCAAGCCGACGACAAGCGTAGTCGGCGCCGTCAGCATCAAGAAGTCAATGCAGTCGCCTCTAGCGCTCCCGAGTTCATGCACTGGTCAGAGAAGCCAATCAGCTGGAGCCAGGCCGACCACCCAGAGGTGATGCCATCCCCTGGCTCCTATGCAATGGTCTTGGATGTCACCCTCGTGACGGAGAGGCGAGCTGCCCGATTCTCCCACGTCCTGATAGATGGCGGAAGCAGTATCAATATACTGTACCGCGATACCATGGAGAAGCTGAACATCAAGGCGAAGCAGCTTATGCCAAGCCGAACCGTGTTCCATGGTATCGTCCCCGGCTTGTCTTGCTCCCCAATCGGCAAGATTAAAATGGATGTTCTCTTCGGAGACAAAGATCATTTTCGCCGAGAAGCGATCTGGTTCGAAGTAGTGGATCTGGAGAGCCCCTACCATGCTTTGCTTGGCCGACCTGCTCTGGCCAAGTTCATGGCTGTGCCCCACTATGCCTACCTGAAGATGAAGATGCCGAGCTCGAAGGGGATCATCACGGTAGCCGGCGATTACAAGAAGTCCATCGAGTGTGCCATGGCCAGTAGCCGGCTGGCCGAGTCCCTCGTAGTGGCAGAAGAGAAGAAGATGCTGGAGCGGGTTGTGGCCATGGCCGGCAAGCAGCCGGCCCTGTCCCCCAACCCCAAAGACCGTGATGCACAGGGCTCGTTCCAGCCAGCCAAAGAGACGAAGAAGATACCTCTGGTCCCGGAGAACCCGGAGAGGTTTCCCGTCATTGGGGCAAACTTGGACAGTAAATAGGAAGGCGAGCTCGTCGACTTCCTCCGTGAGAATCGAGACATTTTTGCATGGTCCCCAAAGGACATGCCGGGTGTCCCGAAGGATTTCGCCGAGCACAAATTACATGTCCGAGCCGACGCGAAGCCGGTCAAACAGCCCCTCCGCCGACTGTCAGAAGAGAAGCGAAGAATCGTAGGAGAAGAGATAGCCCGGCTCCTTGCCGCTGGCTTTATCATGGAAGTGTTTTTTCCAGAGTGGCTTGCCAACCCAGTTCTGGTACTGAAGAAGAATAACAAGTGGCGTATGTGTATAGACTATACCAGCCTGAACAAGGCCTGCCCCAAGGATCCGTTTGCTTTGCCACGGATTGATCAAGTGATAGACTCCACAGCCGGATGCGATCTGTTGAGTTTTTTGGATGCCTACTCAGGGTACCATCAGACCAAGTTGGACCCGGCTGACTGCCTAAAGACTGCCTTCATCACACCATTTGGAGCTTTCTGCTACGTGACTATGACATTCGGCTTGAGGAATGCCGGTGCCACTTTTCAGCGTTGCATGCAGAAATGCCTCCTGAAACAACTCGGCAGAAATGCCCACGTCTATGTAGACGACATTGTGGTGAAGACAGAGAAGCGCGGTACCCTGCTGGAAGATCTCAAAGAAACATTCGCCAACTTGCGCCGATTCCAAATCAAGCTCAACCCCGAGAAGTGCGTGTTCGGAGTACCAGCCGGCCAGTTGCTGGGCTTCCTGGTCTCTGAACGCGGCATCGAGTGCAACCCCGTCAAGATCAAGGCCATCGAGAGGATGGATATTCCCACCAAACTGCGAGATGTGCAGAAGTTCACCGGCTGCTTGGCCTCCCTGAATCGCTTTATCAGCCGACTAGGAGAGAAGGCTCTCCCCCTGTACTGACTCATGAAGAAGTCCACTCACTTCGAGTGGAATGACCAAGCCGACCAAGCCTTCCATGAGTTGAAGAAGATGCTGACTACTCCGCCTGTCCTGGCAGCGCCGACTGAAAAGGAGCCCATGCTCTTCTACATTGCTACGACTAGCCGAGTAGTCAGTACTGTTGTTGTGGTCCAGCGCCCGGAAGAAGGCCGAGCCCAGCTAGTCCAGAGGCCGGTGTACTACCTAAGCGAAGTGCTATCCAGCTCAAAGCAGAACTACCCGCATTACCAGAAGATGTGCTATGGGGTGTACTTCACCGCCAAGAAACTGAAGCCCTACTTCCAAGAGCATCCCATCACGGTCGTATGCACCGCCCCGCTCGCCGAGATCATAGGCAGCCGGGATGCATCCGGTCGGGTGGCTAAATGGGCCATTGCACTGGCGCCCTACACGATCTTCTACCAACCCCGCACAGCCATCAAGTCCCAAGCATTGGCCGACTTCCTCGTCAACTGGGCCGAGACCCAGTACCTACCGCCGGCTCCCGATTCTACCCATTGGCGGATGCACTTTGACGGGTCCAAGATGCGCACCGGCTTGGGAGCCGGCATCGTCCTCACCTCTCCCAAAGGCGACAAGCTCAAGTACACGTTGCAGATCCACTTCGCCGCCTCCAACAACGTGGCCGAGTACGAGGCGCTCGTACATGGGCTCCGGCTAGCCAAAGAGCTCGGCATACGCCGGATCCTGTGTTACGGCGACTCAGACTTGGTGGTCCAGCAGTCGTCTGGCGACTGGGACGCCAAGGACGCGAACATGGCGAGGTACCGATTCCTCGTCCAGCAGATCAGCGGATACTTCGAAGGGTGTGAGTTCCTTCACGTGCCAAGGGCCGACAACGACCAAGCAGATGCCCTAGCATGGATCGGCTCCACCCGACAGGCCATACCGACTGGCGTCTCCCTCCAGCGCCTCCTCAAGCCGTCCATCAAACCGTCTGCAGAGTCGGACTCTATCTTCGTACCGCCTGTGCCAGTTGCAGCCGGATCCGACTGGAGGAACCCCGCAGGCGGCACGGGGACTTCGACAACTGGCCCAGGGACTGCCGTAGTCGCACCCGGCCCGGGGACTTCAGATCCCGGCCCGGGGACTGCAGTAGTCGGCCCGGGGACTGCAGCAATGCAAGAAGCGGTGGCCGACTCCGACTCCACGCCACCCAACCCACCCACCCGAGTCATGGTGGCTACGCTAACAGAAGAAGAAGTCACAGCTCCATCATGGGCCTAGCCCATCCTCAAGTTCCTGGTCAGCAGAGAACTGCCGGCTGACGAGATCACAGCAAGACTAGTGCAACGACGAGCCGGAGCATATGCAATAATCAACAGAGAGCTTGTGAAGCGCAGCGTCACTGGAGTCTTCCAGCGTTGTGTCGAGCCAGAAAAAGGAGTGGCAATCCTCAAGGATATCCACCAAGGCGAATGCGGCCACCACGCAGCCTCAAGATCACTTGTGGCCAAGGCTTTCCGCCATGGTTTCTTTTGGCCGACTGCCTTGGAAGATGCCAAAGAGATAGTCAAGAGCTGTAGAGGATGCCAAGTTTTCAGTTCCAAGCAACACCTGCCGGCTTCTGCACTCAAGACCATTCCCCTTACCTGGCCCTTTGCCGTCTGGGGACTGGACATGGTGGGCCCTTTCAAGACAGCCCGCGGCGGCTTGACACATCTACTTGTTGACGTGGACAAGTTCACCAAGTGGATCGAAGCGAAGCCAATCAAGAAGCTGAACGGGCCGACTGCCGTAACATTCATCACCGACATCACTACTCGGTACGGCGTGCCGCACAGCATCATCACCGACAACGGCACAAATTTTGCCAAAAGAGCACTGGCACGTTTCTACGCGACGCAGGGCATCCGACTGGACTTAGCGTCCGTTGCCCACCCGCAGTCAAACGGCCAGGTCGAGCGAGCAAATGGACTCATCCTCTCCGGCATCAAGCCTCGACTGGTTGTACCACTGGAGCGATCAGCCGGCTGCTGGCTCGACGAGCTGCCGGCTGTCCTCTGGAGTCTGCGCACTACACCCAACAAGTCAACCGGCTTCACTCCGTTCTTCCTTGTATATGGTGCCGAGGCTGTCATCCCAACCGACATCGAGTTCGACTCGCCTCGGATCACCATGTACACGGAGGCGGAGGCCAAGGAAGCAAGAGAAGACGGCGTCGACCTGCTGGAAGAAGGCCGGCTGTTAGCACTCAGTCGGTCCGCCATCTACCAGCAAGGGTTGCGCCGCTACCACAACCGCAAGGTCAAGCCAAGATCGTTCCAATAGGGCGACCTTGTGCTTCGGCTGATCCAGCGAACAGCCGGCCAGCACAAACTCTCGGCCCCTTGGGAAGGCCCCTTCGTCATCAGCAAGGCACTAGGCAACGACTCCAACTACTTGATCGACGCGCAAAAACCAAGAGCACGCAAGAGAGATGACTCCGGCAAGGAGTCGGAGCGACCATGGAACGCGAACCTCCCGAGAAGATTTTACAGTTGAAAGCAGTATGTATCATGCTACCCTTTTTTGTATTAAGTACGAACCAACAGGCCCCCCGAAGAGTACTCGGGGACTGCCTTTATTTATCTATGAATGACGAGTGTCATATCCATGAATGTATTATTACATTTGATTTCTTGTCTGGCACCGGGTCCGACTAGTCGGCCCGGGGACTGGCCGCCTTGAGTTATACTAAAAGTTCTACCTGAAGTCAGACAAGTAGTGTGCCGGCTCCCGAGTCCTCTCTTGTTGAAAGTCGCAGCTCGAAGAACCGACTGTCCGACTAGCAAGAGACAAGGCAGAAAGGATGCCCACACGAAAAACGGCTAAGGACCAACGAACTTATATAGCAAAAACACGGCCTCCAACCACGCTTGCCGGCTGTCAAAACAGTCGGCTGGCCGGCTTCCTAAACACTTAGCTCTAGTCCAGCAAAGCTAGAGTACTTGCCCCCCCCAATTGGCCAAGCACTCCTCCAGCTACAGATTGCAGAGCAACTGTTTGACTGGGGAGGCGGCAACCAAGGGAAGGCGGCAAAGGAAACAGCAGAAGGATGAAAAGCAAAGTACGAGGAAAAGCCAAATGCATGCATAAGTTATATATACATATAAAGCCCCCAACAGGCCGGTAATAGACATAAGTTCGAATACACCCCCATTGGGTGGAATTGTGCAGACTTAACAGAATATTGTTCCAAAAGTGACAAGACAGGAAAACAAAAGATAGCAGACTAGACTAAGGCGCGGTGCGGGAGCCAGGCTGGTCGGTGGAGATGGCGTCGCCGGCTAAAGGAGTGGCCGGCTGGCGGGTCTCAGCTTGGTCACCACCAGCGGCAGGCGACGCACCCGCGCGTGACGTGGTGCTGGAGGCGCGGTCAGGCTGAGGCCGGTCGGCCGCTCCACCATCCGGCTCGCCGTCTTCACCCTCCTCCTCCTCGCCCTCGTCGCTGGAGTCGATCTCCTCCGCCGAGTCTTCACCATCTGCCGGGTTCAGCCCGAACCACTCCTCCGGCTGGGCGACACCGTTGTCATCTACCTCAGGGGCGAAGACGCTGGTGTCAGTGTAGTCGGCGATCGCCGAAGCCCGCCGGATGATAGCCGGCCGCGCCGGCTCCAGCTCCGTGTCGGCTTGCTGCCGCCAGGTAGCCAGCTGATCCAGGCTCAGGCCGGGGTACCAGGCCTTGACGAACTCCAGCGCCCGCCTGGCGCCGGACCGAGCCGCCGAGGCCTTCCAGGCTTCGAAGCGACCGACTGCCACCTCCAGCCAGTCGGCAGTCCGGGCCACTTCGCCGGGCCAGAGGGCGGCCAACACTTGCGCCCCAGCACGCTGAAGCCGGCGGAGCAGTCGGTGAGCCGGCTGGAGATGGGCCTGGATCGCCAAGAGCTGCTCCTCCAGCGAACGGCCAGCGCTTGGTGAAATCTCGAAGCCAGCCTGCCTTCGCGCTTGGCGGCGGGCCTCGATGATCTGGTTGGCGGCGGTAGAGTAGCCAGGGAAATACTCTGGGCAAGAAAGAAAGAGAAAGAAGAGAAAACACCAAGTTAGAAAACGAGCCAAAAGCGGCAGACGGCAAGAAAGGACGAAGAAGTAGGCGGCTTACCGTCAACCAGATCTTCGATCTGACCATAGCCAGTGATCAGAGTCTGCCTTGCTTCAGCCCAGCCAGCCGCTTCTGCCTCGTACTCGGCCTGGAGGGCGGCTTCGCGGCCCTGCACCGCCTTTAGAGCCGCCTTGTGGCCCTCCTCCTGGTCGGCCAACTTCTTGGCCAGGCGGTCGTGTTCCTGCACCAAGGCGGCGAGCTCGGCATCCTTGGCACGAAGGGCAGTCTGAGACACTCCCAGCTGTGCCCTCAGACCAGTGTTGGCCGCTGCAGAGACGACAGAAAAAGAAGAAACAATAAGAGGAAGTCGTCAAGGAAGATCCGACCCGACTGCTCAGCAGTCGGCCCGAATCTCGGGGACTACACCCAGTGGGTGCGCTGACGCGCCCCCACGTGAGATAAAGAACAGAGCACTTACCTTGGCTCTCAGTAAGGTCGGCGGTCTTCTGGGTCAGCTCCCGAGCCTGGGAGTTGAAGGCAGCCGCGCGAAGATTGTGGTAGTCCTGCAAGACAGGCAGAAGATCGAAGTAAGAACAAGAATAGCAAAGCCAAATCCACCAAGAAATTCCAAGTCGCCTGCTCAGCGGCCGACTCGGAACTCGGGGACTACACCCAGTGGGTGCGCTGACGCGCCCCCATGGAAGAAATCAAGATCAAGAAGAAGCAAGATAAGAAGCCTAACCCGGATGGCCGCCCGCGTCGCAAGGAACTCGTCGGTGTATTGCCTCAGCGCCGTAGCCTGGGCTTGGAGCCGGGTCCGGACGTCCTGCGCGGCCACATTCATCACGGCTGTCCCTTCGCCCGGCGTCCACCCTGAGGTGGCGCTGGCCACCTCCACATCCTGGGCCGACGAGCTGGAGCCCACGGCCGGCTGCGGCTCCGACGCCGCCTTCTGTGGCTCTGATGCAGCCTTCCCCGCGCGCCGGCTCGGCGGCATCCGGACCGCCAGCTCGGTCCTCGCGGCCGGCTCACCCCCCACCGACTGCGCAGACGGCAGATCAGGCCGGCCGCCTTGAGCCGTCCCAGTCGGCGGAGTTAGCACCGGTGCCCTCTCCAGGATGACGACGTCGTCATCCCTCTCCAGCCCCGGCTGGTCGCCGCCGGCTTCCTCTGGCGGGGGCTCCGGGGCCCTAGGCGCTGCGACGCGTAGTGGGGTGACCAACAAGGCCCGCCCGCCGCCGCCGCAGCCGCAGCCTCTGCTTGGGCCTTGGCAGCGGCGTCGGCGCGCGCCTTCGCCGCCTCCTCCTCCTGCGCCGCCTGGGCGGCCGCCGCCTTCCGTGCCTCCGCCTCCCGCACCTCCCGCTCCTCCCGCGCCTCCCGCGCGTTCCGTTCTGTCGCCGCCTGAAGGTCGGCACGGGGGTCCACGCGGCGAGTGGTGCTCCCAGACCCCCTCGGCGACTCGACGACGGAGGCGGCAGCCGCCCGCTCGAGCGACAATGGAGCTCTGGTTGTTTGGAGAAGAAGACCAGGATTCAGGAACCACCAGAGAAAAGAAAAAAAAAAGAATACGCAAAAGAGTTCGAACTTACGCCGACACCATCTGTGGTTGCTTCACCGTCTTGCGGAAGCGAGCCGCCTTCGCGGCCACCTCCTCCCGCCTGGTCGCCGCCGCCCCGCCCCTGGGCTTCTTCGTCCGACTGTCGAACAAACCCTGGGCGGCGCGACGCTTTTGCCCGCCGCCCCGAGCAGGCGGTGCAGCGGAGGAACCCGCGCCGCGGCCCGATGCCGGCCGACGGCGCGGGATGACTCCGGCCTCGTCGTCGTCCCACCAGTCGTCGAAGGTGACTCCATGCCCGGAGCCGCCTGCTTCGCCGCCGGCTTGGCCACCACCCGGCTCGGTGTTGTCGTCCATAGCGGCCGCCCCCAAGTCGGGGTCCTCCAGACCGTGCTCCGTCCGGTCGGGGCGAATCGGCGCTCCGCGTCCGACCCGCTTGCGGGCCGAAGAAGAGGGCTCTGTCGAAAACAAGCCGACTAGTCAGAGTCGGCCAAAGGACTCGGCGACAAAACTAAGAAAAGATAAAGAGACAAGGAGAACATACCGTGGGCGGCGGATTGGCCCGGCTATATGGCTCCTTGCCGAACTGCCACTCTTCGGAGAGTTTGTAGTTCGCGAGTTAGTTCACCATATAGGCCACCTCCTCGTGCGGCATGTCCTTGGTACACATCCGGCTTGGATCGAGCTGGCCGCTCATCTGACAGATCAGATGAGGGCGGCTCTGGAGCAGGAGTACCCGACGCGTGACGAAGGCGGCCAGCAGGTCGGGCCCCGACAAGCCCTCCGACTGGGTCATCGCTCGCACTTGGGCGATGGCTGCGGAGCCAGCCGGCGTCAGCGTCACGGCCCGGTAGGACCACTGGGGCCGCCTGCCCGCCGGTGGGCCGGCTACGTAAGCCGGCAGGTTGACGTAGTCGCCCTGCGGGGCGATGTTCCTGACGTAGAAGTACGACTTTTGCCATAACTTCACCGACTGGTTCAGCGTGATGACGGGGAAGGGGTTGTCGGCAGCCACCCTCCGCATCGCGATGAAGGCGCCAGTCTGAGCCGGCACGCCCTGCGAGCGCGTGCCCAACTCGGACTGGAAGAACTCCCCCCAGAGCTCGAGGGTGGGGAGGACGCCGAGGTAGCCTTCGCACAGGGTGACGAAGGCAGACAGCAGCACCACCGCGTTCGGGGTGAGGTGGTGCGGCTGGAGCTGGTAGAACTCGAGCCAAGAGCGGAAGAAGGCGCTCACGGGCTGGCCGATGCCGCGCAAGAAATGCGAGCGGAAGACCACCCGCTCGCCCTCCCGCGGCGCCGGCGTAAGCTCCTTCGCCGACGCGAGACGGACCTCCACCTTGTCCGCGCCAGGCAGCCGCCGCGTCTTGCGGAGGAATTCGATGTGATCCTCGTGGACGTTGGAGCCGTCCCAATCCCCGCCGAACTGCTCCATGGCGGGAGGCATGGTGAAAACGAGCGCGGCGGTGGAGGAACGAGTGGTGGAAGAGCACGGCGAGGCGCTGTTGCGAGAAAGGGCAGGAGGAAGAAGATGGTGGAAAGAGGAGGAGCGTGCGAGAGCCTGCCGCTCTCCCCCCTCCCCCTACTTATAGCCTCGCAAGGTGAAGCCGGGGAGGCCGGACGTGGGGTGAGACGTGGGATTAACTGCACCCACTCCCCCCATGCCTCGCGGTTATTACGCCCTAAAGGCGTGCCGAAACTGCCGCAGGGAGATGTGCGGGCGGTTTCGGGCTGCAGAGGATCCACGCCTGGGCCGGGGCGTGGACGTGGCGGGCCCCCGCCCTGCGGCGACGTCCCGTCACGCGCGTGGGCTGGTAGGCTTTTTGGCCGAGAAAGGCCACGTGGTTCGCAGGCGGCAAGTGGCCGGCCCGTGGCCCGGTGCATGCACTGGCGAGCTCCCGCCCTCCGACTCCAGAATTTTTGGCCAAGACGGCGTGCCTGACCAAGGCCGGCTCCCAGCTGCCGGCTTGTCAAGATAGGAAGCTGACCGAGCTTCTCGACTCCTACCCAACCTCGAAGCCCAATCAGCTTCGGGGATTACTGTCGGAGTAAATGGCCACGGGTAGCCTAACCGGCTGCCCCTGGCTCTTCCAAAAAATTATCAGGCCTTTGGGCCTTCAAGCATTTCAAGCATTGCGCCGCCTTCCCCGGTCGGCTATTTCTAAAGCCGACTCCTAGAAGGCGACCCAGCCTCAGCAACCTCCCCCCAAGATAACCACGGGATGGCCGACCCTAGGAAGCCGGCCATAGAGGATGCCGACTCCCCAGAGCCGGCCATGAAGAACGCGGACTCCCCAGAGTCGGCCACGAAGAGCGCCGACTCCAAGGAGCCGGCCAAGACCGCAACCACCAAAACTACACCCACATAACGGTGACAAGACGGGGTGTGGCCACAGTGCGGCCCACTACCCCCGAAGCCCGAGGCAGGCATGGCCACAGGACGTCGTACGGGACGGCCATCTCCCGTCCGGCTCGGCACTGTAGCCATGCAGGCCTCAACGTCACCCACGGCGGGCGCCAGTACGGCCAACGGGCGGCGGGCCCCTTCAGCCAAAGAGAGGCGCGAAGGCGGCCCGGCCTCCCCCAGTCGGCCAAGGGTGTAGTCGGCCCCCAGAAGCCGGCTACCCCCTCCCTCGAAGCATGCGCCACATTAAGGAGACAAGACGAGGTAAGGCTACAGTGAGAGCCCTCGAGGCGGCACACTGTAGCCACGCTTACCTCGACGGAACCCTCGTCATCAGGGGCGAGGCTACAGTAAGCAGCCGCCGACAAGACCCTAGGCAGTGGGGCCGGCCTGTCGACCAAGAGGCCGGCAGCCGGCGGGACCTACCAGTCGGCGGACCCCAACGGCCGGCGGAGAAGCCGGCGAGCGTAGACACTGACGGCTGGGACCAGCGCCCCGCCGGATTACAATTGTACCTCCGGGGGGTAGGCCTATATAAACCCCCCGGGACACCCATGCAAAGGGTTGGCTTCTTAGCATTACACACACCACAGAGAAAGAGAAGCAAGAGCTAGCCTTGTTCTTCTTCTCCCTTGAACCCAACAGCTCTAGGAGCGATTGTAGCTACTCTTTCTGATCTAGTGATCATGCGGAGACCCCGCAGAGCAGGACTAGGGGTGTTATCTCCTCGAAGATCCCCGAACCTGGGTAAGATTCGCCGGCGTGCATGTCTTCGCCTCATCCCGTTTCCAGGCACCGGCGACGTCTTACTGGCACCCACTATGATAAGCCACCCATTGGCATATGTCGCACCTACCACCCGACACTATAGCAGCCACGTAAAAATTTGATTATGAATCACTTGATGCTTGCGATCCGTGCCTCTTGGGCAAGATGACTAAAACACCGTTCTCCGGAACTATGGAGAGAGCAACAGATTTGTTGGAAATCATACATACAGATGTATGTGGCCCGATGAATATTGAGGCTCGTAGCAGGTATCATTATTTTCTGACCTTCACAGATGATTTGAGCAGATATGGGTATATCTACTTGATGAAAAACAAGTCTGAAACATTTGAAAAGTTCAAAGAATTTCAGAGTGAAGTGGAGAATCATCGTAACAAGAAAATAAAAGTTTCTACGATATGATCGCAGAGGTAAAATATTTGAGTTTGGCCTTCAGTTAAAACAAAGTGAAATTGTTTCACTACTCACGCCACCTGGAACACCACAACATAATGGTGTGTCCGAACGTCATAACCGTACTTTATTGGATATAGTGCAATCTATGATGTCTCTTACCAATTTACCACTATCGTTTTGGGGTTAAGCATTAGAGACAGCTACATTCACGTTAAATAGGGCACCATCAAAATCCGTTGAGACGACGCCTTATGAACTGAGGTTTAGCAAGAAACCAAAGTTGTTGTTTCTTAAAATTTTGGGGTTGCGATGCTTATGTGAAAAAGTTTCATCCTGATAAGCTCAAACCCAAATCGGAGAAATGTGTCTTCATAGGATACCCAAAGGAGATAGTTGGTACACCTTCTATCACAGATCCGAAGGCAAGACATTCGTTGCTAAGAGTGGATCCTTTCTAGAGAAGGAGTTTCTCTCGAAAGAAGTGAGTGGGAGGAAAGTAGAACTTGATGAGGTAACTGTACCTGCTCCCTTATTGGAAAGTAGTTCATCACAGAAATCTGTTCCTGTGACTCCTACACCAATTAGTGAGGAAGTTAATGATGATGATCATGTAACTTCAGATCAAGTTACTACCAAACCTCGTAGGTAAACCAGAGTAAGATCCACACCAGAGTGGTACGGTAATCCTGTTCTGAAGGTTATGTTACTAGACCATAACGAACCTACGAACTATGAGGAAGCGATGATGAGCCCAGATTCCGCAAAATGGCTTGAGGCCATGAAATCTGAGATGAGATCCATATATGAGAACAAAGTATGGACTTTGATTGACTTGCCCAATGATCGGCGAGCCATTGAGATTAAATGGATCTTCAAGAGGAAGACGGACGCTGATAGTAGTGTCACTATCTACAAAGCTAGAATTGTCGCAAAAAGGTTTTCAACAAGTTCAAGATGTTGACTACGATGAGAGTTTCTCACTCGTATCTATGCTTAAGTCTGTCCGAATCATGTTAGCAATTGCCACATTTTATGAAATCTGGCAAAGGGATAAACAAAACTGCATTCTTTAATGGATTTATTAAAGAAGAGTTGTATATGATGCAACTAGAAGGTTTTGTCAATCCTAAAGGTGCTAACAAAATATGCAAGCTCCAGCGATCCATCAATGGACTGGTGCAAGCATCTCGGAGTTGGAATATACACTTTGATAAGTTGATCAAAGCATATAGTTGTATACAGACTTGCGGTGAAGCCTGTATTTACAAGAAAGTGAGTGGGAGCACTACAACATTTCTGATAAGTATATGTGAATGACATATTGTTAATCAGAAATAATTTATAATTATTCTGCAAAGCATAAAGGAGTGTTTGAAAGGAGTTTGTCAAAGATAGACCTCGGTGAAGCTACTTACATATTGAGCATCAAGATCTATAGAGATAGATGAAGACGCTTGATAAGTTTTTCAATGAGTACATACCTTAACAAGATTTTGAAGTAGTTCAAAATAGAACAGTCAAAGAAAGAGTTCTTGCCTGTGTTACAAGGTGTGAAATTGAGTAAGACTCAAAGCCCGACCACTGCAGAAGATAGAAAGAGAATGAAAGTCATTCCCTATGCCTTGGCCATAGGTTCTATAAAGTATGCCATGCTGTGTACCAGATCTATTGTATACCCTACACTGATTTGGGCAAGGGAGTACAATAGTGATCTAGGAGTAGATCACTGGACAACGGTCAAAATTATCCTTAGTGGAATAAGGATATGTTTCTCGATTATGGAAGTGACAAAAGGTTCGTCGTAAAGGGTTACGTCGATGCAAGTTTTGACACTAAATCTAGATGACTCTAAGTCTCGGTCTAGATACATATTGAAAGTGGGAGCAATTAGCTAGAGTAGCTCCGTGCAGAGCATTGTAGACATAGAAATTTGCAAAATACTTACGGATCTCAATGTGACAGACCCGTTGACTAAAATTATCTCACAATCAAAACATGATCACACCTTAGTACTCTTTGGGTGTTAATCACATAGCGATGTGAACTAGATTATTGACTCTAGTAAACCCTTTGAGTGTTGGTCACATAGAGATGTGAACTATGGGTGTTAATCACATGGTGATGTGAATTATTGATGTTAAATCACATGGCGATGTGAACTAGATTATTGACTCTAGTGCAAGTGGGAGACTGAAGGAAATATGCCCTAGAGGCAATCATAAAGTATTATATATTTCCTTATATCATGATAAATGTTTATTATTCATGCTAGAATTGTATTAACCGGAAACATAATACATGTGTGAATACATAGACAAACAGAGTGTCACTAGTATGCCTCTACTTGACTAGCTCGTTAATCAAAGATGGTTATGTTTCCTAGCCATAGACATGAGTTGTCATTTGATTAACGAGATCACCTCATTAGGAGAATGACGTGATTGACATGACCCATTCAGTTAGATTAGCACCCGATCGTTTAGTATGTTGCTATTGCTTTCTTCATGACTTATACATGTTCCTATGACTATGAGATTATGCAACTCCCGTTTACCGGAGGAACACTTTGTGTGCTACCAAACATCACAACGTAACTGGGTGATTATAAAGGTGCTCTACAGGTGTCTTCAAAGGTACTTGTTGGGTTGGCATATTTCGAGATTAGGATTTGTCACTCCGATTGTCGGAGAGGTATCTCTGGGCCCACTCGGTAATGCACATCACTATAAGCCTTGCAAGCATTGTGACTAATGAGTTAGTTGCGGGATGATGTATTACGGAACGAGTAAAGAGACTTGCCGGTAACGAGATTGAACTAGGTATCGAGAGACCGACGATCGAATCTCGGGCAAGTAACATACCGATGACAAAGGGAACAACGTATGTTGTTATGCGGTCTGACCGATAAAGATCTTCGTAGAATATGTGGGAGCCAATATGGGCATCCAGGTCCCGCTATTGGTTATTGACCGGAGAGGTGTCTCGGTCATGTCTACATAGTTTTGATGTACCGAAGGAGTTTGGAGTCCCAGATGAGATCGGGGACATGACGAGGAGTCTCGAAATGTCCGAGACGTAAAGATCGATATATTGGACGACTATATTCGGACTTCGGAAAGGTTCCGAGTGATTCGGGTATTTTTCGGAGTACCGGAGAGTTACGGGAATTCGTATTGGGCCTTAATGGGCCATACGGGAAAAGAGGGAAAGACCTCAAAGGGTGGCCGCACCCCTCCCCATGGGCTAGTCCGAATTGGACTAGGGAGGGGGGGCGCCCCCTTCCTTCTTTCTCCTTCCCCCTTCCCTTTTCCTACTCCCGCAAGGAAAGGAGGAGTCCTACTCCCGGTGGGAGTAGGACTCCCCCCCTGGGCGCGCCACCTCCCCTTGGCCGGCCCTCTTCCCCTTGCTCCTTTATATACGGGGGCAGGGGGGCACCCCATAGACACACTTGATATACGATATTTTAGCCGTGTGCGGTGCCCCCCTCCACCATATTACACCTCGATAGTACCGTTGCGAAGCTTAGGCGAAGCCCTACGTCGGTGGAACATCATCATCGTCACCACGCCGTCGTGCTGACGAAACTCTCCATCAACACTCAGCTGGATCGGAGTTCGAGGGACGTCATCGAGCTGAACGTGTGTAGAACTCGGAGGTGCCGTGCGTTCGGTACTTGATCGGTCGGATCGTGAAGACGTACGACTACATCAACCGCGTTGTGATAACGCTTTCGCTGTCGGTCTACGAGGGTACGTGGACAACACTCTCCCCTCTCGTTGCTATGCATCACCATGATCTTGCGTGTGCGTAGGAATTTTTTTGAAATTACTATGTTCCCCAACATTAATCTCCCGGATGATGTGGTCGTTGACAGAATCCTTCAGTCGCTTCCACCTAGCTACAAGAGCTTTGTGATGAACTTCAATATGCAGGGGATGGAGAAAACCATTCCTGAGGTATATTCGATGTTGAAATCAGCGGAGGTGGAGATCAAAAAGGAAGATCAAGTGTTGATGGTGAATAAAATCACTAAGTTCAAGAAAGGCAAGGGTAAAAAGAGCTTCAAGAAAGACGGCAAGGGAGTTGCCGTGCCCGGTAAGCAAGCTGCCGGGAAGAAGACAAAGAATGGACCCAAGCCTGAGACTGAGTGCTTTTATTGCAAGGGAAACGGTCACGGGAAACGGAACTGCCCCAAGTACTTAGCGGACTAGAAGGCCGGCAACACCAAAGGTATATGTGATATACATGTTATTGATGTGTACCTTACCAGTACTCGTAGTATCTCCTGAGTATTTGATACCGGTGCGGTTGCTCATATTTGTAACTCAAAACAGGAGCTGCAGAATAAGCGGAGACTGGCGAAGGATGAGGTGACGATGCGCGTCGGAAATGGTTCCAAGGTCGATGTGATCACCGTCGGCACACTACCTCTACATTTACCTACGGGATTAGTTTTAAACCTCAATAATTGTTATTTAGTGCCAGCTTTGAGTATGAACATTGTATCTGGATCTCGTTTAATGCGAGATGGCTACTCATTTAAATCCATGAATAATGGTTGTTCTATTTATATGAGAGATATGTTTTATGGTCATGCCCCGCTGGTCAATAGTTTATTCTTAATGAATCTCGAACATGATGTTACACATATTCATAGTGTGAGTGCCAAGAAATGTAAGGTTGATAATGATAGTCCCACATACTTGTGGCACTGCCGCCTTGGTCACATTGGTGTCAAATGCATGAAGAAACTCCATGCAGATGGACTTTTGGAATCTCTTGATTATGAATCATTTGACACGTGCGAACCATGCCTCATGGGCAAAATGACCAAGACTCCGTTCTCCGGAACAATGGAGCGAGCAACCAACTTATTGGAAATCATACATACTGATGTGCACGGTCCAATGAGCGTTGAGGCTCGCGGAAGCTATCGTTATGTTCTCACCCTCACTGATGACTTAAGTAGATATGGGTATGTCTACTTGATGAAACACAAGTCTGAGACCTTTGAAAAGTTCAAGGAATTTCAGAGTGAGGTTGAGAATCAACGTGACAGGAAAATAAAGTTCTTATGATCAGATCGTGGGGGAGAATATTTGAGTCATGAATTTGGCACGCACTTAAGGAAATGTGAAATTGTTTCACAACTCACGCCGCCTGGAAAACCTCAGCGTAATGGTGTGTCCGAACATTGTAATCGCACTCTGTTGGACATGGTGCGATCTATGATGTCTCTTACCGACCTACCGCTATCATTTTGGGGATATGCTTTAGAGACTGCCGCATTCATTTTAAATAAGGCTCCGTCGAAATCCGTTGAGACGACACCGTATGAATTATGGTTTGGGAAGAAACCTAAGCTGTCGTTTCTAAAAGTTTGGGGATGCGATGCTTATGTCAAGAAACTTCAACCTAAAAAGCTCGAACCCAAGTCGGAAATATGCGTCTTCATAGGATACCCGAAGGAAACCATTGGGTATACCTTCTACCTCAGATCCGAAGGCAAGATCTTTGTTGCCAAGAACGGGTCCTTTCTGGAGAAAGAGTTTCTCTCGACAGAAGTAAGTGGGAGGAAAGTGGAACTTGATGAGATGACTCTTCTCGAACCAGAGAGTAGCGCAGCACAACAAAATGTTTTTGTGGTGCCTGCACCGACTAGAGAGGAGGTTAATGATGACGATCATGATCAAGTTACCACTGAACTTCGTAGGTCCACAAGGACACGTTCCGCACCAGAGTGGTGCGGCAACCCTGTCCTGGAAATCATGTTGTTAGACAACGGTGAACCTTCAAACTATGAAGAAGAGATGGCGGGCCCGGATTCCGACAAATGGCTTGAAGCCATGAAATTCGAGATAGGATCCATGTATGAAAACGAAGTATGGACTTGGACTGACTTGCCCGATGATCGGCGAGCCATAGAAAATAAATGGATCTTTAAGAAGAAGACAGACGCGGATGGTAATGTGACCATCTATAAGGCTCGGCTTGTCGCTAAGGGTTATTGACAAGTTCGAGGGGTTGACTACGATGAGACTTTCTCACCCGTAGCGAAGCTGAAGTCCGTCCGAATCATGTTAGCAATTGCCGCGTTCTATGATTATGAGATATGGCAAATGGACGTCAAAATGGCATTCCTTAATGGTTTCCTTAAGGAAGAATTGTATATGATGCAGCCAGAAGGTTTTGTCGATCCTAAGAATGCTGACAAGGTGTGCAAGCTCCAACGCTCAATCTATGGGCTGGTGCAAGCATCTCGGAGTTGGAACATTCGCTTTGATGAGATGATCGA
The DNA here is from genome assembly GCF_018294505.1 of Triticum aestivum. NCBI lineage: Eukaryota > Viridiplantae > Streptophyta > Magnoliopsida > Poales > Poaceae > Triticum > Triticum aestivum. The sequence continues at coordinate 591,981,556 of NC_057814.1, read as the reverse complement.
AGCGTTTGGGTTTACGCAGACTTATGGAGAAGCCTGTGTTTACAAGAAAGTGAGTGGGAGCTCTGTAGCGTTTCTCATATTATATGTGGATGACATACTATTGATGGGAAATGATATAGAATTCTTGGAAAGCAGAAAGGCCTACTTGAATAAGTGTTTTTCAATGAAGGACCTTGGAGAAGCTGCTTATATATTAGGCATCAAGATCTATAGAGATAGATCAAGACGCCTCATTGGTCTTTCACAAAGCACGTACCTTGACAAGATATTGAAGAAGTTCAATATGGATCAGTCCAAGAAGGGGTTCTTGCCTGTATTGCAAGGTGTGAGATTGAGCACGGCTCAATGCCCGACCACGGCAGAAGATAGAGAAAAGATGAGTGTCATCCCCTATGCCTCGGCCATAGGGTCTATTATGTATGCCATGCTGTGTACCAGACCTGATGTAAACCTTGCCGTAAGTTTGGTAGGAAGGTACCAAAGTAATCCCAGCATGGAACACTGGACAGCGGTCAAGAATATCCTGAAGTACCTGAAAAGGACTAAGGATATGTTTCTCGTTTATGGAGGTGACGAAGAGCTCATCGTAAAGGGTTACGTCGACGCTAGCTTCGACACAGATCTGGATGACTCTAAGTCACAAACCGGATACGTGTATATTTTGAATGGTGGGGCAGTCAGCTGGTGCAGTTGCAAGCAAAGCGTCGTGGCGGGATCTACATGTGAAGCGGAGTACATGGCAGCCTCGGAGGCAGCGCATGAAGCAATCTGGATGAAGGAGTTCATTACCGACCTAGGAGTTATTCCCAATGCGTCGGGCCCGATGACTCTCTTCTATGACAACACTGGAGCTATTGCCCTGGCCAAGGAGCCTAGGTTTCACAAGAAGAGCAGGCATATCAAGCGTCGCTTCAACTCCATTCGTGAAAATGTTCAAGATGGAGACATAGATATTTGTAAAGTGCATATGGACCTGAATGTCGCAGATCCGTTGACTAAACCTCTTCCACGAGAAAAACATGATCAACACCAGAACTCTATGGGTGTTCGTTTCATCACAATGTAACTAGATTATTGACTCTAGTGCAAGTGGGAGACTGTTGGACATATGCCCTAGAGGCAATAATAAAATGGTTATTATTATATTCCCTTGTTCATGATAATTATCTATTGTTCATGCTATAATTGTGTTATCCGGAAATCGTAATACATGTGTGAATACATAGACCACACCATGTCCCTAGTGAGCCTCTAGTTGACTAGCTCGTTGATCAATAGATGGTTACGGTTTCCTGACCATGGACATTGGATGTCATTGATAACGGGATCACATCATTAGGAGAATGATGTGATGGACAAGACCCAATCCTAAGCATAGCACTAGATCGTGTAGTTTGTTTGCTAAAGCTTTTCTAATGTCAAGTATCATTTCCTTAGACCATGAGATCGTGCAACTCCCGGATACCGTAGGAATGCTTTGGGTGTACCAAACGTCACAACGTAACTGGGTGGCTATAAAGGTGCACTACAGGTATCTCCGAAAGTGTCTGTTGGGTTGGCACGGATCGAGACTGGGATTTGTCACTCCGTATGACAGAGAGGTATCTCTGGGCCCAGTCGGTAATGCATCATCATAATGAGCTCAATGTGACCAAGTAGTTGGTGACGGGATCATGCATTACGGAACGAGTAAAGTGACTTGCCGGTAACGAGATTGAACGAGGTATTGGGATACCGACGATCGAATCTCGGGCAAGTAACGTACCGATTGACAAAGGGAATTGTATACGGGATTGCTTGAATCCTCGACATCGTGGTTCATCCGATGAGATCATCGTGGAACATGTGGGAGCCAACATGGGTATCCAGATCCTGCTGTTGGTTATTGGCTAGAGAGGTGTCTTGGTCATGTCTGCATGATTCCCGAACCCGTAGGGTCTACACACTTAAGGTTCGATGATGCTAGGGTTATAAGGAAGGTTTGTATGTGATTACCGAATGTTGTTCGGAATCCCGGATGAGATCTCGGACGTCACGAGGAGTTCCGGATTGGTCCGGAGGTGAAGATTTATATATGGGAAGTCATCATACGGTCACCGGAAGGGTTCGGGGGTTCATCGGTATTGTACCGGGACCACCGAAGGGGTTCCGGGGGTCCACTAGGAGGGTCCACCTGCCCCGGAGGGCCCTATGGGCTCTTTGTGGAAGGGAACCAGCCTCTACGTGGGCTGGGCGCCATCCCCCCTAGGGCCCATGCGCCTAGGGTTGGGGGGGGGGGGAAACCCTAAAGGGGGCGCCCCCTTTGCTTGGGGGGCAAGCCCCCTCCCCCTTGGCCGTCGCCCCCCTCTAGTTCCATCTGGAGGGGCCCGGCCCCCTTCCCCTTCGCCCTATAAATAGAGGGGTAGAGGGAGAGCAGCCGCACCACATCCAAGGCGCAGCCCCTCCCCTCCCCAACACCTCTCCTCCTCCGCGTGAGCTTGGCGAAGCCCTGCCGGAGAACTGCCACTCCACCACCACCACGCCGTCGTGCTGCTGTTGGAGCCTTCTTCCTCAACCTCTCCCTCCTCCTTGCTGGATCAAGGCGCGGGAGACATCACCGGGCTGCACGTGTGTTGAACGCGGAGGTACCGTTGTTCGGTGCTTTGATCGGATTCTGCCGCGATCTGAATCGCTACCTGTACGACTCCTCCAACCGCGTTCTTGCAACGCTTCCGCATCGCGATCTTCAAAGGTATGAAGATGCACTCCCCTCTCGTTGCTAGTAAACTCCATAGATTGATCTTGGTGATGCGTAGAATTTTTTTAATTTCCGCAACGATCCCCAACACCCTTAACTAGTCTCTGTTGATTCTGTAACTCCTATTTCGAGTTACTAATCTTAGCGACTGAACCGGTATCAAATACCCGGGGGCTACTATGAACACCAGTAAGGTACACATCAATAACATGTATATCAAATATACTTTTGTTCACTTTGCCATCCTTCTTATCCGCCAAGTATTTGGGGCAGTTCCGCTTCTAGTGACCATTCCCTTTGCAGTAGAAGCACTCAGTTTCAGGCTTAGGTCCAGATTTGGGCTTCTTCACGGGAGTGAAAACTTGCTTGCCATTCTTCTTGAAGTTCCCTTTCTTTCCCTTTTTCCCTTTTTCTTGAAACTAGTGGTCTTGTTAACCATCAACATTTGAGGCTTTTTCTTGATTTCTACCTTCGGCGATTTCAGCATCCCGAAGAGCTCGGGAATCGTTTTCGTCATCCCTTGCACATTATAGTTCATCATGAAGTTCTAGTAGCTTGGTGATAGATTAACTCCCACTTGATTCAAGTGATTGTAGTACCCAGACATTCTGAGCACATACTCACTGGCTGAGCAATTCTCCTCCATCTTTTAGGCAATGTACTTGTCAGAGGTCTCATACCTCTTAACACGGGCATGAGTCTGAAATACCAATTTCAGATCTGGGAACATCTCATATGCTCCGTGGCATTCAAAACATTTTAGAAGTCCCGGTTCTAAGCCGTATGACGCATTAAACTATCAAGTAGTCATCATACCGAGCTTGTCAAACATTCATAATGTCTGCATCTACTCCTGCAATAGGTCTGTCACCTAGCGGTGCATCAAGGACACAATTCTTCTATGCAGCAATGAGGATAATCCTTAGATCGCGGACCCAGTCCACATTATTGCTACTATCATCTTTCAACTTAGTTTTCTCTTGGAACATATCAGAAATATAGGGGATCTATATCGAGAGCTATTGATCTACAACATAGATATGCAAAAACTATTAAGACTAAGTTCATGATAAATTAAGTTCAATTAATCAAATTACTAAATAACTCCCACTTAAATAGACATCCCTCAAGTCATCTAAGTAATACGTGATCCAAATCAACTAACCCATGTCTGATCATCACGTGAGATGGGATAGTCACCAATGGTGAACATCTCTATGTTGACCATATCTACTATATGGTTCACGCTCGACCTTTCGGTCTCCAGTGTTTTGAGGTCATGTATGTACATGCTAGGCTCGTCAAGATTAACCCAAGTATTCCGCTTGCACCCGTTGTATGTGAACGTAGAGTCTATCACACCCGATCATCACGTGGTGTCTCAACACGATGAACTGTAGCAACGGTGCATACTCAGGGAGAATACTTTTATCTTGAAATTTAGTGAAGGGATCGTCTTATAATGCTACAGTCGTACTAAGCAAAATAAGATACATAAAAGATAAACATCACATGCAATCAAAATATGTGACATGCACTACAGGAAACAGCTACTTTGCCGTCTGCCATGGCGGACGGCAAAGGCTCGAAAGGCGGACGGCAAAGACCTTTGCCGTCAGCCGCGGACGGCAAAAGGCTCCGGCAAAGAAGGCTACGGTAAACAGCTTCTTTGCCGTCTGCTTCCTGGCGGCGGACGGCAAAGGCTCTTTGCCGTCTGCGGCGGACGGCAAAGAGGGCGGACGGCAATATTTGCGCTGTCAGTCCGTTAAGTGGCTAACGGCAGACCTTTGCCGTCCGCCGCAGACGGCAAAGAGCCTTTGGTCTTTGCCGTCTGCCTTATGATGTCATCTACACGTCACTAGATGCCAGGTTCTTTGCCGTCTGCCACTGTAGGC
>NC_057814.1:591974933-591975869 GCF_018294505.1 Triticum aestivum | reverse complement strand
TGCGATGCGTTTCTGGAGTTAAGCTGCAACAAAGATCATTTTCAATGTCTCGTTAGCATTACGACACTCAAATGTTGAGACTACCAACTAATGTCCATTCAAACTAAACTCACCGTGCTCCCAGGAGCAATCACTGGCATCGGCGGAGCGGGCTGACCGGACTTCTCGCACACAGACTGCACATTTGGTTTTCAGAACAGAGTCATACTAGTTAGTAATGAGACTCAAATGTTAAGACTAGCAAGTAATCTGCAGAAGAAACTTACCACAAGGAGCTCGTACATGGCCCTTGCCTGCATGTCATTCCGTGCCCTCTCCTCCTCCATCATCTTTCTCGTCCTCTCCTCCATCTCCCGCTGCCTCTCCGCCGCCTCTGCCAGAAGTTTCTCCGTTCTATCTCTCTCAGTCTGTATAGCAGCCTGCAACACCACTCACATGACCATTTGTAATCATTGATGGAAGCGCACACAATGTAATGGAGACAGTTAACTGAGTACGTATCACTAACCTTGATGGCGAGTTGCACTGGCCGTTCACGAGGCCTTATCTCAGGAGCGGAGCTCGACTGGCGCGCCTTGATCTCCGGGAGAGTGCTAGGACAACGGATAAGTCCATCTCCAATGGCTATGGAGCCATGGGACCTCCCGCCACCAGATATCATCACCAGCTCTGGATCAATGGGACCCTGGCTCGGGTTAAAGTCCTCCCCTTTCCTCGCCTTCCCCTCATCTCTATATCTCACGAGCTTGTTGTGGGAGGAGATGTTGGTGAAGTTGTTTGCATCATCGAGGTCAGACTGAGAGAAAGCCTTGACTTTCTTGTAAGAGCCAGTGTGGGCCATGGCATACAGGTCGTACACCTCTGGCACCTTATCCGCCTTATTGTGGCGTGCCTGAAAGAGAGAAGCAATGAAAGTTAGTAATTAAAGGGCTCAAG